>NW_017673110.1:0-33863 GCF_001879085.1 Nicotiana attenuata
TCGTGGAAATTCATGTATAAACCTTGTGTGAGAGCGGTCGATTATTAGGTTGTTACTGGTTTTCCTTACTTGGTTTCACTGGACTTTAATTGTATTCTACTTACTTTCTCCCCTGATATAAATCTCCGCCAACCGCTCCGATGAATAAGTGGTACACACAGGAATGAAATGAGCGGACTTGGTCAGCCGGTCCACAATAACCCAAATGGAATCAAACTTCTTCAAGGTCCGTGGAAGTCCAGATACAAAATCCATGGTGATGCGCTCCGATTTCCACTCCGGAATCTCTATCTGCTGGAGCAACCCACCCGGGCGCTGGTGCTCATACTTCACCTGCTGGCAATTAAGGCATCTAGACACATAACCAACTATATCCTTCTTCATCCGCCTCCACCAGTAGTGCTGCCTCGGGTCCTGATACATCTTCGCGGCACCTGGATGGATGGAATACCGCAAACTATGGGCCTCTGCTAGAATCATCTCTCGAAGGCCATCAACATTGGGCACACAAATCCGGCCCTGCATCCTCAATACTCCATCATCTCCAGTGGTCACATCCCTGGCATCACCACGCTGAACCTTGTCCCGAAGGACAAGCAAATGAGGGTCATCATACTGTCGCTCCCTGATACGGTCAAATAGGGAAGATCGGGAAACCACACAGGCTAGAACCCGACTGGGCTCCGAAAGATCCAATCTCACAAACTGGCTGGCTAAGGCCTGAACATCCATCGCCATAGGCCTCTCTGAAGCTGGTAAATATGCCAAACTCCCCAAACTCTCCGCCCGGCGACTCAAGGCATCCGCCACCACATTGGCCTTGCCCGGGTGATATAGGATAGTGATGTCATAATCCTTCAGCAGCTCTAACCACCTCCTCTGACGCATATTGTGATCCTTTTGCTTGAGCAAGTGCTATAAACTCCGATGATCAGTATAGATCTCACAAGGCACACCATATAGGTAATGACGCCAGATCTTCAAGGCATGAACAATGGCAGCTAACTCAAGGTCGTGGACAGGGTAATTCTTTTCATGTACCTTCAACTGTCTGGACGCGTAGGCGATCACCCTACCGTCCTGCATCAACACTACTCCAAGGCCAACTCTCGAGGCGTCATAATAGACAGTATAAGACCCCGAACCGGTAGGCAACATCAAGATAGGGGCTGTAGTCAAAGCTGTCTTGAGCTTCTGAAAGCTCGCCTTACACTCCTCTGTCCACTAAAATGGGGCACCCTTCTGGGTCAATCTAGTCATAGGGGCAGCAATTGATGAAAATCCCCCCACGAAATGACGGTAGTAACCTGCCAAGCCAAGGAAACTGCGAATCTCAGTAGCTGAGGACGGCCTGGGCCAACTCTGCACGGCCTCTACCTTCCTCGGATCCACCCGAATACCCTCACTAGAAATCACATGGCTTAAGAATGCCACAGAACTCAGCGAAAACTCACATTTTGAGAACTTTGCATATAACTTTTTCTCCCTCAAGGTCTATAGCACGGTCCTCAGGTGCTGCTCATGATCTTCTCGACTCCGGGAATACACCAGAATATCATCAATAAAAACAATCACGATCGAGTCAAGATATGGCCTGAACACACTGTGCATCAAATGCATGAAAGCTACAGGGGCATTGGTCAGCCCAAATGACATGACAAGGAACTCGTAATGGCCATATCGAGTCCTGAAGGCAGTCTTCGGGATATCTGTCTCCCGAATCTTCAACTGATGGTAACCTGAGCGCAAGTCAATCTTAGAAAACACCTGTGCGCCCTGAAGCTGGTCAAACAGATCATCAATGCGAGGCAAAGGATAACGGTTCTTCACTGTAACCTTGTTCAACTAGCGGTAGTCAACTACACAGTGCNCGACCTTGTTCTAACATCCAAGGAAGCCTCTGCGCTGATACATACTGCCGGTTTTACGCCCACTGTGCCTGCAAAGCAAAAGAACACCAATTAGAGTAAATTTGTTATCATATTAGCCTTTAAAACAACAGTAGATCAGTATGTACATTTGGTAGTTGTTAAAATAGCGTCTATATACCTATATAGACATGCGACACTACTGTGGCCTTGCCTCAGCTTCCCAATTCCCCTCAATCCTATCGTGTCCAATCTCGCTTCTGAACGAGTCTCGCACCTGGATCCCACTTCCAAGTGCGGTTATGACAGCTTTGAAGGAAATCTTCAGCATTTTCTCAATTTCTCATCCTTGATCCGTCAACCATCCGAAATCAACTAGAGGCCCTTGGGACCTCTACCAGAAACATTCCAACAAGTCACATATCACCATTCAAACTTATTCAAACCTTCGGAAACACTCAAAAAACCATCAAAACACCAAATCACCCTCGGATTCAAGCCTAAGAACCTCCAAACTTCCGAATTCCGCAAACGATGCCGAAACCTACCAAATCACCTCCGAATGTGACCTTGAAATTTTTCACACACGTCACAAATGACCACTACGGGACCTACTCCAATTTCCAAAATTTCATTCCACCTCGATATCAAAATTATCCACTGCCGACCGAGAACGCCAAAGTTCCAAATTCGCCAATTCAAGCCCAAATCTACTAACGGACCTACAAATCACATGCGAACGCGCTCCCAAGTGCCAAAATCACCTAACGGAAGCTAACCGACACCATCAGGATCACATCTGAGATCATCATCACATAAGTCAACATCGGGTTGACTTTTCCAACTTAAGCCTACTCAAAAGAGACCTAGTGTCTCAATTCACTCCAAATACCACTCTGAACCCGAACCAACCAAACACGATACAATGTAAAATATAGCTGGAAACAACATAAAAGAAGCAGAAATAAGGGAAACAGGGCTATAACTCATGTGAAACGACCAGCTGGGTGTTACATCCTCAATATAGTAAGTATTGCCCTCCCCTTTTGTTACAACACTAGAGTTATTTTCAAAATCCCGACAAAGTAGTATGCGCCTTATGGAATTAATTTATCCTCCGCTTTGCATTTTCGCGCAATACCCGTATTAAAACAATGTTTACAAAACTACCTTGATCAACCAAAACTCGTTCACGTTAGTATCATGTACAAGTAAAGATAATTACCAGTGCGTCGTTATGCGGAGTTATGAGTCCCTCGGCGTCTTTGCTTTGTTGAATATAACATTCTCTTTTATGCCAGTACACTGTCAGGCCGCTTTTCCATGTGGGTAATTGTCACTTTTGAAACCTTTTTATATGATACATCATTGATCTCTTCACCTCCACTTATAACGGTGTGACAGTTCTCTTGTGCGAGGGGGTTTTGGAGGCTCCTGTCTGTTCTTCATGTATGCTTGTTTACCTTCTCACTAAACAAATCAGTAAGATACCCCTGTTTTAACAAAATGATCAACTTCACCTTGTAGAAAAACTGCAATCTGCTGTTTTATTGCCCATGATCGTTATGAAATTCGCACCAATGATCAGGGTTCGTCTGTTTCGGATTTGATATCGCATTTCCTTTGGCCATCGTACCTTATCGCCCCATGCTTCTCAAAACAGCCACGAGTTCAGAGGTGCTTACGTTGAAGTTGTAACCAACCGAACCTTGCCTTTAGACTTCCATCATCGTCTCGTGACCTACGTGTGGTTCCGGTCATTTTCTGAACCTCGATGAGGAGCGCTGACTCCTACTGTTTCTAGGTTTGTGATCGTACCTTTGATTATCTTGCCTTGATCGTGAGTCTTTCCCCCGCAGGTCCCATGTATGGCTCGTGCCTGTTTTTACCGGATCTCTTTTCATTTTCCACACACCTTGAGCTTACCTTTTCTTCTGTTTTAAGTCGTAAAATAATGTCTTCTTCAATCCTTATCTTTGTACTATATCTGTTGTAGACATCATTCCACGTTGTAGCTGGGAATTCTCGAAGGCTTTCTTTGAGTCGCTTCATGGCTTCTGAACTCTTCTCATTCAAATTACTAGCAAAGGCTATGGCTGCCCAATTGTCAGGTACTCGTGGCAGCGTCATTCTTTCCCGTTGAAATCTATCTACGAACTCTCTAAGCAACTCTGAGTTTCCTTGCTTGATTTTGAAGATATCTTCCATTCGCTTTTCAACTTTTTGAGCTCCCGAGTGTGCTTTGATAAATAAATCTGCAAGCTCAGCAAACGAATTTATAGAATTTTCAGGTAAAAGAGAATACCATGTTAAGGCCCCTTTAGTGAGTGTTTCACCAAATTTTTTGACCAAGACCGACTCAATCTCTTGCTTAGTCAAATCATTGCCCTTGACACCTGTTGTGAATGCAGTAACGTGATCTCGTGGATCTGATATACCATCATACTTTGGAATATCAGGCATTTTAAACTTCTTTGGAATTGGGAGGGGAGCAGCACTTGGCTTCCATGGTTGTTGGGAATATTTATCTATATCTAATCCCTTGATCACGGGCGGTACTCCAGGTATTTGCTCTATGCGTTCATTTTGCTCCTTAAGCTGTTTCTGCAAGGTTAGTACTAGATTTTGTAAATCAGAGTTAACTGGATTACCTGGGTCTCTCTCTTGTGTTTCACTAGGGGTTCCACCGCTGCCTGAATTAACCAATCCTGAATGAGGATTCTCCAAAGTGTTGTTGTTTGGAGTAGATGTGGGTGGAACAGCAGGTAATTGGCTAACAAAAGCTTGAAGAGCGTTATTGACTTGAGAGGCAATAAGTTTTTGCAGAGCCTCATTCATGGTTTCAACATTTTCGAATTGAGCCTGTCCATCTGTGTGAGATCCATCAGGAGTGCCTTCACGAGACCGTCGTGGGGAGCCTCGTGGAGAACCTTGTGGAGAGCCTCGTGGGGAATCTCCCTGAAGTTGTTGGATTGTTTGAATTTCTGGGTTTCCTTGAGTGTTGTCATTGTTATTCGACATGATTGATGCAATCAAGAAAATTAGGTTGAGATATACTTGATTATCAGATTCCCGGCAACGGAACCAATTTGTTTAACCAAAAAATAGGATTTTAGTCAAAACTAGAATTTAGAAGAATCGGGTTACTAATAATCGAAAAAGTAAATAAATAAAGAATTTTTAGAGTAACCAAGTATGAAAGCTGGTAAATCAAAGTATATTCCAATAGTCACCTCCCCCTACAATTGTTTGTTTCTTCCCTTTTTATAGCTCTTTTGGGATACGAGCCTTACCTTTGTCATAATAATGCTATTATGGGCAACTAATGACTTTAAATGTTACGTTATGCAATTATATACATTTAAATACATATTCTCTAACGTTTCCAATAATTAATACTCATTAAATGCTGTATCTGAGCTCCTTTTTGCTGTTAGATTCATTCCTTTGATTCTTCACTATCTTTGAGTTTCAAATGTCTTGAATAGGTACGAGCGTTGAATTACTTGTATGACTGCTCGCACCCCCTCCATTTAATTTACTCGTATCTGTTGTTGCTCGTATCTGTTAACCAACCTTATTTCTTTGACTGTTTGACCAGTCTATACGTCATGACACGTTACCATATACATAAATATAATTTTCCCCAATACACTCTGGTTACTCGATTAGAACATTGTGTCTTAATCACTATTTGCAAAGATTCAAATGGAGGGTTTCTCAAGTTCGGGGATTAGGAATTCTCTAAAAAAATGATCATATTTAAGGAGCCATGGATGATATGGATATCCATATTATCTGTCAGCTAACCAATTTTCTATTTGTATTAAATATGCATCGGATCGAATTCATTAGCCCGAGACAAAAGTGTACATAGGAGCTAATCTTAGCCCGGAGGTAAAACGTAAATTAATTGAATTTTTAAAAGCTACTGCAGACTGTTTTGCTTGGTCCCATTCTGACATGACAGGGATACCACCGGAAGTCATGACTCATAAGTTGAATGAAGATCCATCATATCCTCCCGTCAAGCAAAAGAAAAGAAAGCAAGGAACTTTCAAAAATAAGGTGATTCAAGAGGAAGTTCAAAAGTTGCTAAAAATTGGTTCAATTCGTGAGGTAAAATATCCTAACTGGTTAGCTAATACTGTTGTGGTTCCTAAGAAGAACGGTAAGTGGCGAGTCTGTGTAGATTACACAGATCTTAATAAAGCCTGTCCAAAAGATTCCTTTCCTTTACCGCACATAGATCAGTTAATTGATGCTACTGCAGGGCATGAGCTATTAAGTTTTTTAGATGCATATTCAGGCTATAATCAAATCAAGATGGATCCAGGAGATGAAGAAAAAACTTCTTTTATAACAGACAGGGGGACTTACTGTTACAAGGTAATGCCCTTCGGTCTTAAGAATGCAGGTGTAACGTATCAAAGGTTGGTCACCCAAATGTTTCAAGAACATTTAGGTAAAACCATGGAAGTATATATAGATGATATGCTAGTTAAGACTCAACATTCAGAAGATCATATATCGCACCTATCTGATACGTTTAAAATTTTACGAAAATATAATATGAAGTTGAATCCAGAAAAATGTGCATTTGGTGTGGCATCAGGAAAATTTTTAGGTTTTCTTGTTTCTAGCCGTGGTATTGAAGTGAATCCTGCACAGATTAAGGCCATTGAAGAAATTCCTGATATACTTTCCAACAAGAAAGAGGTTCAAAGACTAACAGGAAGAATCGCAGCTTTGGGAAGGTTCATTTCTAAATCATCGGAAAAGTGTTTTAAATTCTTCTCGGCTCTTAAGAAGCAGGATCATTTTGAATGGGATGAGGAGTGTCAACAAGCACTTAGGGATTTGAAAATATACTTGTCAAATCCATCTTTGCTAGCAAAACCCAAGGCTGGGGAGAAACTTTTCATCTACCTTGCTATTTCAGAAGTTGCGGTAAGCGCGGTTTTGTTTCGAGAAGAGCAGGGTAAACAATCTCCTATCTATTATATTAGTAAATCTTTGTTAGATGCAGAGACACGGTATCCACAATTGGAAAAATTAGCACTTGCTCTAATCATGGCATCTAGGAAGTTAAGACCTTACTTTCAATGTCATCCCATTGTTGTAGTGACTGCATACCCCCTACGTAATATATTGCATAAACATGAATTGTCAGGAAGGTTAGCTAAATGGGCCATAGAGCTAAGTGAATATGAAATCACGTACTTACCTAAATGGGCCATAGAGCTAAGTGAATATGAAATCACGTACTTACCTAGAACAGCAATAAAATCATAGATATTAGCTGATTTCGTCGCTGACTTTAGCGTGGGGATGCAATTAGAAGCAGAAAAAGAAGTACAAGTACTTAATGGGGCTAATCCAGGAACATGGACCTTATTTACTGATGGCTCATCTAACGTAAAGGTGCAGGATTAGGAATTGTTTTAGTACCACCTACAGGTGAAACTATTAGGCAAGCTATTAAATGTCATTCCGTAACTAACAATGAAGCGGAGTATGAAGCTGTGATTGCAGGTTTAGAATTGGCACGAGAACTTGGTATAAATCAAGTAGTGATCAAAAGTGACTCGCAGCTCGTGGTTAATCAAATGCTGGGGACTTACACAGCTAGGGAAGCAAGAATGCAACAGTATCTGGAAAAGGTACGGGAACTGATAAAGCAATTCCAAACTTGGAAGGTCATACAGATATCGAGGGATGAAAATGATGAAGCAGATGCCTTAGCTAATCTCGCATCCGCAGCTGATGTAGCAATAGATGCAAATGTTGCAGTTATACATTTATTTCATTCAGTTCTCGATCCAGATAAGAATGAGGTAAATTTTAATAATTTAACTTGGGATTGGAGAAATGAAATTGTTGCTTTTTTACAGTATGGTACCGTCCCTAATGACAAGAAGCAAGCGCATGCACTTCAAAAAAAGGCTGCTCGTTACTGTTTAAAACAAGGGAATCTTTATCGTAAGATGTTCGGTGGTCCATTAGCAAGATGCCTCGGACCTTCTCAAACGGAGTATGTAATGAGGGAAATACATGAGGGGCATTGCGGGAATCACGCAGGAGGAAGATCACTAGTTAGAACCTTGATTAGAGCAGGATATTACTGGCCTAAAATGGAGGAAGAAGCGGAAAGTTTTGTAGCTAAATGTGATAAATGTCAAAGGTACGGTAACAACATGCATAGACCCGCGGAGTTGTTACATCCGGTCATATCACCATGGCCATTCATGAAGTGTGGAATGGATATCGTGGGTCCATTACCACAAGCAAAAGGACAGGTACAATTTTTGCTCGTGCTTACTGATTACTTCACTAAATGGGTAGAGGCAGGAGCATTTAAACAGGTACGAGAAAAGGAGGTCAGAGACTTCATTTGGCGTAATATCATCTGCCGATTTGGTGTACCAAAGGAGATTGTATGCGACAATGGCCCTCAATTTATCGGAGCTCAAGTCACCGAGTTTTTTGAGAGCTAGCAAATTAAAAGAATCACATCTACACCTTATCACCCAGTAGGCAATGGGCAAGCAGAATCAACGAACAAAGTCATAATCAACAATTTGAAGAAACGTTTAGAGGAATCAAAGGGTAATTGGCCTGAAGTGTTACCCGGAGTTTTATGGGCATATCGCACGACAACAAAGACGAGCACAGGTGAAACTCCTTTCTCTTTAGTTTATGGAGCTGAAGCATTAATCCCAGTTGAAATAGGAGAACCGAATACAAGATTCTCACAAGCAACACAAGAGTCTAATGATGAAGAGATGCGGGTCAATTTGGATCTACTTGAAGGCAAGAGAGAAGCCGCATTAATAAGAATGGCAGCACAAAAACAAGTGATCGAACGATATTACAACAGGAAAGCACGACTGTGATACTTCAAAACTGGGGACTTCGTGCTTAAAAAGGTTTTTCAATCTACAAAGGCAGCCAACGCGGGTAAACTAAGTCCAACCTGGGAAGGACCCTACAGAGTTCGAGATATTGCAGGAAAAGGAGCATACGAGTTGAAAAAATGGACGGGAAGGTGCTTCCTTCACATTGGAATGCAGTTCATTTGGAGAGATACTACTTCTAAGGAAAAACCCACGGTCAGGTATCACCATGTTAAATTATATTTTTTTTTTTGAATTGTTAAAATTTTACTAACGATTTTAGATGATAGGCAAAACGCTAACCCGTACTAAAATGATGAGTCACGACCTGTAAGGCAAAATGGAATAAACTAAAATTCCTAGCCCAGGGTTACAATTATTCTGATAGAAGTATACACGGGTTAAGCAGTCTTCATCTATAATCGCACCCCCGAGTCCCGTATGTATTTCCTTTTCAGGAAAAGGACCAGGTGAAGGAGACTATCAAGTGCTCGAGGCTTGATACTTCAACACTCAAACACTTGGGGGACTACATAGTATATACATTCACGTGTATCAAAAAGGCATAGAAGATTTAGAAAATCAAGCCTAGAAGAATCAAGTACGGAGTGAAAGTTACGAAGTCATGGCATTCATCATAGTATTCTTTCCCATGAGAACAATGGCACTCATCATAGTATTCTTTCCCATAAGAACAATGGAGTCATCTCTCAAACTCTTCCTAATGTTCTGGAGCTAAAAGGACTATGTACTAAAACGGGTTATAAGGAAAAACCCCGTATCTATTGTTCTTCTTTTGTATAAATCTGTTACAAGGAAAACAGTTGCGAGAAAGTTATAGATGTAATTCAAATACATGTAAAGTATTAGTCAAAACTTGTCAAAGTTCAGAAATAAAAACTTGTCAAAGTTGTTGCAAAAAACATGTGTGTTCCTATTTCTTTTATCGTATGATCACACCATTACGAAGTTGAGACGTCTTCTTCATTAAGTGTCAAAATATAAAAGGGCCCGCTTTTATAAAACTCATGTTATTTAGTCATGGGATTAACAGAAGCATTTTTCAAAGAACAAAAATGCAGACTATTCTTTAAGTCCTTAAAAATAAAAAGGCAAGGATAGAACATACGGAAGTGCAATGATAAAAAAAAGCTTCCTAATATTGAAAACTAAAGGCTAAGTATAAACTTAGTCATCAAATTGTTTATACTAAATGCCCCANACCCCATAACAAGACTTGGGGACTTGTACTTCTAAAAATCAACCCTCAAGTAGTAGCCAAGGGTTTGATTACAAAAAAACTCTCAAATGAACCCAAAAGCTTTAAATACTGTTTTCCAAATAGGTACCTGCAAAAAGGAATTCAAAAATAGATATAAATTTTTTTTCACTGAGAGGAAAGGATTGAAGAAGGATCATCAGCGGGCTCAACTGGAACATCATCACCAACGGAAGTGGGTTGATTTCCAACCATTGGAGTATCAATAGATGAAGTTTCAACTTGACTTGCAATAAGGGGCACGATTGAGCTTGAAGAGGGTGCATCACCCGAGGCAATTCCAGCGGTCATGGGGACTTCAACCGCAGAAGTTTCAGTTAAGGGAACTTCACTCACGGGAACATCAACTCCGGTAGCTTCAGCTTCGGAAACTTCAATCGCGGGAGAAGGGAAGTCCAATGGTTGTTGAGATTTTTCAATAGTCTCCATCACCTTAGCTAACTCTGACTCCAGATTAAAGTTTTCTTGGCTGGCTTCAACTAAGGCATCACGACGGGAGTTCAGAAAAGCCCAGCTTACATCAACTGCAGCCTTATCTTCAAGAAGCTCATAATCTCTTTCCCAAGCAGCAATTTCATTTTTGAGACCCTCATTTTCATTGAGAGCTGAGTTATAAGAGGCTTGGAGAGAGGCATGAGATTTTTCTAAGGCCTTCACCTGGTCTTCAGAAGTTCGCAGATTTTCTTGGGTTTGAGTCAAATTCTGCATCAAATCTCCAGCATAAACTTCTTTTTGACTTAAAAGAGCTCTCAGCTCTCTAATCTCTTCACTTGATTTAGATAATTGTTCTGAGAAAGAAGACTTGAGACGCTCTCTTTCTTTCTCAGCCTCACTTGAAGAAGCCTTAACAACCGCAAGCTCTGAAGTTAATGCTCTCACCTGCTGTTCCAGGTTATTCTTACTCTCTTATAAATCTTCTATTGTTATTTGAGCACTATCAAATTGATCCTTCCAATTAGCTGCTTCCAATTGAAGTCACGAATTTCCCTCTCTGAATCAAGAACAGCCTTTTCAGAGTCACGTGCCACCTTCTCTAATAAAGAAATTCTGCTCATCAGCTCTGTACCAATAAGGTTGGCCTGAAAATGATAAGGAAAGAAAAATTAGAATTCTAGAAAAATTCTGGCAAAATTAAAGAAAGAAGGGGCATACCTTCAAGGTGGAATGAACTATGTCATTCATCAAAGTCAGGCAGCTATGGCTATTCATTTTTTCTTTCTCAATTTGACCTATTAAAGGTTCAAGCCAAACATCCGCCTGACCGGATTTCCTCAAAAGGCTATTGTTAGCAGGCACTTCGATAGTCACGCTCCTTATAGCAATCCTCTTGCTTGTAGAACTCGCTTCTACATTATGGACAGTAGAAGGAGGAGCGGTAGAAGAAGTGAAAACAGCAACGGGAGGTGCAAAAGAAGTTGGAGCAGATAAGGAAGGAACCAAAGGCACGGAAGAAGTTGGAGCAGATAAGGAAGGAACCAAAGGCACGGCAGAAGAAGGAAGGGAAGGAACTGAAGGTATGGGATTTGAAGAAGAAGATAGGGGAGGTTCATCCAAAACGGGTCCTAACTCGCCACTCTCAAAACCACTAATGAAAAGCTGGTTAATCGACTCATGAGTATCATGAGGGGTAGCAACATCATCGTCAGAGACGAGATTAACAAACCCGGTTGGAGAAAGATGATGAGAAACTTCAGCTTCATCAGAGACGATACGTCTCCGAACTCTTGGACTTTTCACCAAGGAACCATCCTCCTCTTCTTCGTCAGAGCTATCATCGTCTGCGGTTTTTCTTTTCAGAAGAATATCTTGAGCACTTTCTAAAGAAAGTTGGGTTCCTAAACGAGAAGCTGCAACTGCTTCAGTAGTAACACCTCGAATAGCAAAACCTGACAAAGAGAAAATTGAAAGTTAAGGCAATAAAGAGAAAAATCTTACATACGAGAAAGACAAAAACTCATACCGTGAGTCTTTACTTTCCAACCATGACGACTGGAAATAAATTTCCAAGACCTAGCCTCCATAGGAGCGATCTTCAACAATTTATCTACCCAACCACGAAAATTGGGAATGTTCTCCACAACTCCCATGGTTGCTAATAAAAAACAAAGTTAAAGAAATTTGTAAATTCGAAAGAAAGAGGTACGGGAGAGATGAGAGACTTACGTGCAAAATTCCACTTCTCAGGGAAGGGAACGTTTTGTTCACCCATTAAACCAACTGTGGAAGCAGCAACAAATCGGGCATACCAGCCACGATCCTTGTCATCTTCTGGGCCTACCAAAACTCTCTTACTCCTAGCCACTAAGGTAAAAACGCCATTACGAAAAAGTCTAAGGGAGTATAGATGAATTAGGTGGGAGAAGGTGAAATCAACGTTTGCTAAATTGGCCAGATGCCTTAAACAAGCAACAACCCTCCATACAAGCGGGCCAACCTGTGCTAAACAAACTTTGAAGAAACGACAGAAATCGAGAATTACTAGGTCGATAGCTGGTTTAAACCCAAGAGTAAAAGGGTATGTGTAAACGAAAGAGAATCCAGTCATATATGAAGTAATCCTCTGATTTGGATTGGGGATTACAATGGGAAATCATTACTCCAGTGACAATCTTTGCGAACTATGGGAGCTAAAATCTCTGTAATCATAGTGGGGTAAGCATCAACACGATCCAAACCAGAAATTTGGGTCTGAAGTGATTGACTATCATGCTGAAGAGATAAATCGTAAGGGACTATTTCTTCTACCAAGGGTTCTTGTAATGGTTCAGAGGCTTCCTTGCTCTTAGAAGATGATTTTTGAGTAAAAGAACCTCTAGTTCTAGAGGAAGAACCAGGGCTAGGATAATGCTGTATGGTGGGCCGGGCTGGGACCGGGACCGGACCGGGCCCGCGGTCTTAAAGGGCTAAACGGTCCTGGCGGGCCGGTCCTGGTGGGCCGGTCCCCAATGGTGCAGGAGGCCCGTGGCGGGCCGATTCACTTCTATAAGCCCACGAGCCCGGGACCGCTAAGCCCGGGACCGGCAGGCGGGCCTGGGCCGGTTCAACCGGGCCTAACGGGCTCCAACGGCTATTTACGGTCAGATTTTTAAAATCTAGCCGTTGGCCTTCATAATTTATCCGTTGGCCACTTTAAAAAATAGCCATTTGGCCCCCAAACTTTATTTTAACCCCGAACTTTATATAATACACTTTTTCCCAATTTTCAACTATAAATACCCCCTCATTCTTTTATTTTTACTCACCAATTCATCAATCTCTCTCAATTATATCTAATTTCTCTTCTATAATTGCTTATTTTATTATTGCAATTTCGTGAAAAATTGTGAAGTTGGTGAATTGAAGTATTCAAGTCTTCAAGTCTTCAACGATTTTCAATTTTCAAGAAGTTGTTCGGCAATTCGGTAAACTCGTTCCAACTCTTAAGTTTTAAGAATATATTTTTGTGTGTTTTAGTTTGCATAATTGTAATTAATATGACATTTTTTTTGAAAAAAATGTTTGGTGGTAAGGGAAAAGCTAAAATTGGTGAAAGTAGTCTCCAACCTATTACCCTTCCCCCGGCTCCCCGATCCAGACCTGTTACCCGTCCTGCTGCTCCTATTATTCTTGATAGTGATAACCCTTGTTTTCAATTTTTCAATAGTGAATTTTGCCATAATGTTGCACCAGGTGAACAATTAAATGAAGAAGTTATGAATGCTCTTTATCCTAATCAAACTATCTTAGAAAATGATGAGGAAAATGAGGATGTAGATGAAACCCAACCGGATTTAGATGATACACCTACTAGTCCTGTTAATAACCCAACTGATGCCCCGCCCGACCCACCTGTAGAAACCCCTACTTTTAATAGACAACCTTCTAAACGCCTAGAAACATCAATAGTTTGGAATTTTTTTACTCAAGTAAGAGAACAAAATAAGGCTAAGTGTAAAACTTGTGGGAAATTGCTGGCGCATAAATATACTGGAGACCGTAGCGGTACGGGTAGTTTGGCTAGGCACATACAAACACACCCTAGAGATAAAGTTAAATATTTACAAATGAAAGCACAGCAAGAGGGGCCAAGTGTAGATACTGCGGTTAACCCTAGTACAGGTTCAAATCTAGTTCAACCAGGAATTAACACTGTGACCGGTGGTATTTTATATTACGATCCTAATAAAGATCGTGAAGAATTAGCAAAGATGGTTACCGTTATGTGCTTACCCTATACTTTTCCTTCTAACCCTAATTTTGTGCATTATATTAGAAAAGTTTTTAATCCTACTTATAAAGGTTGGCCTCGCGCAACAGTTAAGAGCGATATTTATAAATATAAACATGAATATAAACAATATTTGCGGTATTTGTTTACTCATATAACTAATCGGATTTCTATTACTACTGATATTGGTAGAAGTAATAATGACTGTGATTATCTAACTGTTACAAGTCATTGGATAGATGAGGAGTGGATAATGCAAAAACGCATTATTGCTTATAGAATAATAAATTCACGTCACACAGGTAAGTTTATTGCTAACACTGTTAATATAGAAACCCAATTAATGCAACGTTTAATGCTCGTGTTGGTGGTGAGGATGATGATGAAATCCTTACAAATCAAGATTGGACGAATGTTAAAATTCTTATAGATTTTTTAGAACATTTTCAAATTGCTACAAATGCATTTTCTAGGCAATATTATCCTACTATTTCAAACTGTTTAGTTTATATTGAAAGCACTATGTGATTTGTTTGTTGAATTTTCGGAGGGTGGGGAAATTTAGAAACTTGCTATAAATGCAATGAAAGAAAAGTTTAAAAAATATTTTTTCCCTATCCCCCCTATTTATGGTGTTGCTGCAATGTTAAATCCTACAATGAAATTAGGAGGTCCTCACTTTTGGTACTCGAATATTTATAAGGCTTTAGATCTTTCAGTTGAGGAATTTTCTACACTTGCAGAGGCAAAAGCCTCAATTAAAATAAATGCTCAAACAATTTATAATGCTTATCAACTTGCGTTAGATCATGCTTGGCCAAATGTTCCAATCCCTACTTCGTCTAGTTCACAATCATCTAAAAGAGCTGCGGGCCTAAAAGCACTTAAATCTTGGACGGAGTTTAGGGGTTCTCAAGGTGATAATTTTGATGAGACTTCACATCTAAATGAGCTTCAAGTTTATTTGTCGCAGGGACTTGAAAAGGAGAATCCAGACGGCACCTTTGATCTTTTGGAATGATGGAAGGCAAGGGAAAAACATTTTCCGGTTCTTGCAAGGATGGCTCGTCTTAGTTTTTTTTTTCCTTTTAATGGTGGTATTAGTACCTTGTTGTGCTCATTCCATTGGGGGGAAGAAGACTAAGAAAGATATGCCATTTTTGGTAATAAAAATTATAAGACATGCCCTTGAATATCTCTTTGCAATATTTTTTTGTCTTTAACTTGCAATTATTTATAAGCTATAATATATATACATAACATACAATATATACTAAAAGAAAATATATAAGGGAATATATATACATAACATACAATATATACTACAGGAAAATATATAAGGGAATATATATACATAACATACAATATATACTACAAGAAAATATATAAGGGAATATATATACATAACATACAATATATATACTACAAGAAAATATATAAGGGAATATATATACATAACATACTATATATAGTATACTATACTAGTATACTATATATATTATATATACTTGAAGAAGTAGTACTATATATACTACAAAACAATATTTTTCAAAATGAGGGCCCCACCCCCAATGACCACCAACGGTCATATTGCACAAATAGCCGTTTTTTTTTTCAATTTACAAAACTAACCTTCTCTAACACTATAAATACCCCCCTCCCTCTTCTTCATTTCAATACTCAATACTCATTTCTCAATCTAAATTTCTCTCAATCTCTCAATCTCCAATTTTCAAGACTTCAAGTCTCAATCTCAATTTTCAAGTTAAATCATGCCTCGTTCGGAAAGAGTGCGCTTATTTGTTTCGCAATACTATGAAGTGCTTGAAGAAAATGAAGAAGGCCAAATATTAAAGTGCAAGAACTGTGGAAGAGTCTTAAATTTTCGTTCAGGGTGTACCACAGGCACTTTAAGGAGGCATATAAAGTATTGTGTTGAGGGTATTTATCCGCAAATTCGTCTTTAAGATTTTTCAACAATTTGTGTTATTTTAAAATTATTAGACATATTTATGCTTCATGTTGTACTTTGTTATTAATTTATTATGCATGCCAATTTAGTTTTACTATTGTTTTGTTATTTTACTTTTACTCAAGCACTTTAATAATTAGATTTCTATATTATATATACTACATATATTTATATAGCCATGCATAAGAGCAATTTATATATATACATACATATATGGTTTACAAGAAATTGACCTTAAATAAAAAATTAAAAAAAGCCCGAAAATAAAAAAGTCCGTTAGGCTCGCTAAGCCCACGAGCCCGGCCCATTTAGCCCAGNTCCAGGTTTCTTACAATACTTGCAAGACAAACCACTGACATTCTTTCTGGATTCAAAATTTACCCTTTGGGTGAAACTCTTACTATTTGCTGATGACCAGTTGACACAGAAAAGGATGCAGAGTCACCAGAGAAGTTAGAGACATTTGAGAGAGATACCTTTTGACTCTCATCTTGTTGCAACAGGGAATAAGCTTTGCTTATTGGAGGAAGGGGATTCATCATCATAATGGCACTCTTCACAGTAGAGTATGACTCATTCAAACCATTGAGGAACTGAAATAACTGTTGATCCTCTATGAACTTTGGAAGGGCTCCAGAGGAGCAGACAGGACCCACATAGGAAGAGTTTAATTCATCCCATAGACTCCTAAATTTTGTGAAATATGTGGCAATATCAGAAGAGCCTTGTGTGGTTGTGCTGATTTCTCTTTGGATTTGAAGATATTTGGAACCATTTGCTTGACCAAATCTATCATTTATGTCTTTCCAGACTTCCCTTGCAGTCTTGAGACACATGACACTGGTTGCAATCTCCCTAGACACAGAGTTAGTGATCCATGCCTTAACCATATCATTGCACATTTCCCAATACAGATAATAAGGGAAGTCTGGTATAGGTTGAGGAACTCTACCATCTATGAGCCCTAATTTGTTCTATGCAGATAGAGAAGTAAGCATACTACTTCTCCAAAGCACAAATCCACATCCATTGAAAGGCACAGCCACTAGTTGACGACCAGGACTATCAGAAGGGTGTACGTAGAATGGATGAGATGAATCCAAGGTAAAAGGTGTGAAACCATCAGAAGGTGTGTTACTGGGTGAACCTAGATTATCGGTAACACTACCTGTATTGGGGAAAATTGTATTTATATGGTGATGTGTCATGGCACGTAGACTGACCAAGCAGTCAAAGAATTAAGGTTGGTTAACAGATATGAGCAACAACAGACACGAGCAACGATAGATACGAGCAAGTTAAATGAAGAAGGCACGAGCAGCCATACAAATAATTCAACGCTCGTACCTATTCAAGACATTCAAAGGTCAAGGATCGAGAAGAGACAAAAGAATGAATCTGACAACAAAAAGAGCCCAGATACAGCATTTAATGAGTATTAAATACTAGAAACGTTAGAGAATATGTATTGAATGTATATGATTGCATAACGTAACATTTAAGGTCATTAATTACCCATAATTGTATTATTATGACTAAGGGAAAATTTGAATTCCCAAAACAGCTATAAAAGGGAAAGTCACAAACAACTGTAGGGACACGAAAAACATTACTAGAATATACTTTGTTCTATTTGCTTTCTGATTATATTATTCAAAATTTCTTTCTTATATACTTTTTCGATTATCAGTAACCCGAGCTCTTCTAAATTCAAGCTTTGACCTAAAATCTATTTTTTGGTTAAACAAATTGGTTCCGTTACCGGGAATCTGATAATCAAGCATATCTCAACCTAATTTTCTTGATTGCATCAATCATGTCGAACAACAATGACAACACTCAAGAAAACCCAGAAATTCAGACAATCCAACAACTTCAGGGAGATTCCCCACGAGGCTCTCCACAAGGTTCTCTACGAGGCTCCCCACGACGGTCTCGTGAAGGCACTCCTGATGGATCTCACACAGATAGACAGGCTCAATTCGAAAATGTTGAAACCATGAATGAGGCTCTGCAAAAACTCATTGTCTCTCAAGTCAATAATGCTCTTCAAGCTTTTGTTAGCCAATTACCTACTGTTCCACCCACATCTACTCTAAACAACAACACTTTGGAGAATCCTCGTTCAGGATTGGTTAATTCAGGCAGCGGTGGAACCCCTAGTGAAACACAAGAGAGAGACCCAGGTAATCCAGTTAACTCTGATTTACAAAATCTANCCCGCTAAGCCCACGAGCCCGGCCCATTTAGCCCAGGACCATATGGGCTTAGGCCCGTCACGGGCTGGTCCCACCCGTTGAGCCCACGAAGCCCGAGACCGTGAAGCCCGAGACCGCCAGAGCCCGGGACCGCTAAGCCCAGGCCCGTTTAGCCCATTTAGGCCCGGGCCCGGCCCACCATACAACCTTAGGCTAGGAGAAGGCATGGCAGAACCACCACCACGAGAGGATCCTAAGCTACGAAGTCTCCCACCTCTTCTATGTCTAACAGGGGCATTGGGAAAATTGTCTAAAATAGGAACTCTCTTAGGGTTAGGGTTCGAAGAAGACATGATGAAGAAGAAATATAAGTAAACAGAGATTCGCACAATTCAAGTGTTCAAGGAAAAAGTTTTATGTGGTAAAAGGTGAAAGGAAAAATTGAATTTATACTGATGGACGACCGTCAAAAGTAAAAATGCAGTAATGGAAGGATCACAATAATGGTAACTGATACTTCATGAACAGTGGAGCCGAAAAGACAGCGTGAAAAAGTGTTGGAAATTGTGGAACCAATAAGAAGATGACACGTGTCTAAAGCATTAAATGGAAGTGATAATTAAAGCGTCAACTCTGTCAGAACATTAATGGTGACAAAAATTCTCCTTTAATGAATTCCACTTCCCAAATATTCAAACTGATGAATAAATGGAAAGTGGGGGAACTATCTGTATTGGGAAAAATTGTATTTATATGGTGATGTGTCATGGCACGTAGACTGACCAAGCAATCAAAGAATTAAGGTTGGTTAACAGACACGAGCAACAACAGACACGAGCAACGATAGATACGAGCAAGTTAAATGAAGAAGGCACGAGCAGTCATACAAATAATTCAACGCTCGTACCTATTCAAGACATTCAAAGGTCAAGGATCGAGAAGAGACAAAGGAATGAATCTGACAACAAAAAAGAGCCCAGATACATCATTTAATGAGTATAAAAAAATAGAAACGTTAGAGAATATGTATTGAATGTATATGATTGCATAACGTAACATTTAAGGTCATTAATTACCCATAATTGTCTTATTATGACAAAGGAAAAATCTGTATTCCCAAAACAATTATAAAAGGGAAAGTCACAAACAACTGTAGGGACACGAAAAACATTATTGGAATATACTTTGTTCTATTTGCTTTCTGATTATATTATTCAAAATCTCTTTCTTATATACTTTTCCGATTATCAGTAACCCGAGTTCTTGTAAATTCAAGCTTTGACCTAAAATCTAATTTTTGGTTAAACATCGTTATATATGCACCACCACCTGATCAGCTGGTATACGTTGATGATTTGCCCACAGTGGCCGAGATGATATGATGGGATGCCCTCAGAGGCTTGATGATGTTATGAACGCATATACCCATGCATGGTATGACATTTATACACATATGGACGACATAATAATATTAAATGATTCACAGAGTTATTCAGATATACGTGTTGAGTCTTTTACTCCATGTTTCTCTCATGTCTACTAGTTACTGATTTTCATTCCTTACATACTCGGTACATTATTTGTACTGTTGTCCTTTTGCCTGGGGACACTGCGTTTCATGCCTGCAGGTCCTGATAGACTGGTCGAGAGTCCTCCAAGTAGGCTATCAGCGCAGCGAAAGGTGTTGGTGCGCTCCATTTGCTCCGGAGTTGATTATTTGGTCAGTATGATTGCTGCATGTATTTATTGGTATGGCGGTACCCTGTCCCGACCTTTATGATATTATGTATTCTTAGAGGCTTGTAGATAGATGTCATGTATACGTATACTTGTATGGCCTTGTCGGCCTATGTTTCGAGTTTATAAAGAATCATGCCGGTCCTATAGGCCCGTACTTCATATGTATAAGTTTGTATTCCCTCATGCTTTACTCCGGTTCATTTACCTATGATAGAATGATATGAAAGATACGTTATTACTCGGTTGATTAAGGTACCGAGTGCCCATCGCGGCCCATTGGTTTGGGTCGTGGCAAAAGTGGTATCAGAGCAGTTCTGTCCTAGGGAGTCTACAAGCCGTGTCTAGTAGAGTCTTGTTTATGGGTGTGTCGTGCACCACACTTATAAGCAGGAGGCTACATGGCATTTAGGACTGTTACGCTTTCTTTTTACTCTAGATCGTGTGGTAGAGCTCAGTTGTAAGAATTCAAATTCCTAACTTCTATTTTATTCGTAATAAGACGATACCTACATTCAGAAAGACGGTCGGTATGAGATATAGCTGTGGAAGTGTTGAAGTCAGATGAACTCGATTTTGCATCATGCTTATGATAAGTATATGAGAGGTCTTCAGTAGACCAGGCGTGTACTAAAAGGTGTAAGGCTCTTGATAAGGAGTTTTAAGGCAAGAATACTTATCCACTCTTACGGTAAAAAGGAATAACAGAATCGGAAGGTAGACACAAGTTTTAGCAAGTAAAAGAAGCAAGGTGAAGAAGGGTACAAGGTACCCAGTTAATAAATATTATCATTATTTACCATTTAGGAAGGGAGGTATGAGCATTTTAAGTTACCTTCAATACTGACAAATGTACGTACAATCGACCACACCGATCTCAGTTATGCCAATGGGAGCTAACGGATATAATTTAAGAGAAGGACGGGTTATCAAGATCCGGCTGGGGTTAGAGTAACCCAAAATATTGGATGGATTGGTAAAATTAGCTGACATTTCCGAAGGATAGTGCAAACGTGGTAATGGATCTCCTTGTGAGACACCTAGATGGTGCACTCTAAAATAGTACAGCTAGATATGAGTGCTACAAAGATAGGTACTGGAAACCTCGAAAGGATAAATATTATCTTAGTTTGACTCCCGGCCCTAGTAGTGAAATAATGCTAGGCAACCCGAAGAGCCAGTGGCTGGAGCAAAGGGGAGTTAAAAGCAAAAGAATATCTTGTTGAAGTTTTCAGAATAAAGTGATTGACAGAAATGTTAGCAGGAAATAAGAAGAGAGCTAATGAAGCATTAAGAGTAAGATGTGATACATGGATGACAACGGTAGGTCAAAAAGATGACAGCATTGCATAGTCTATAGTCAAGTAAAGGAAAAGACGAGAGGTGACAGGCCTTGAGACAACAAAATAATACATGCCATAAAGTCATATCCTCACTTCGAGAAATAAGTTCGTGACTCCAACGTAACTACCGGAAGGAGAAGTTGGACCCCAGAATAATAGAAATCAGTATGGGCTGGTGAACAAGATAAACTAAACGCGGATTAGGGATTGAGTTACTAATAATAGTCAGCATCATGAGAGTTTCAGATTTCGTTCCGACAACAATAGAATGGACAACAGAAGGAGATTCTTGAGAAATTTGGAAAACGGTCATTCAGGAAGACGCTTCCCTAAAGCAAGCAATGTGAGCAAAGTTAAGCTTAAGGGACTATGTGTGCTAGTTACACTAAGTTCTACCCTCGCGAGTAAGAAATTTCGTTAACCCTGGTACAGAAGGATTACCGCAAGGCAAGTAAGGGTCATCGATAATGTGAGAAGACGCCAATGATGAAGAGGTAAAACATCTATACGTAGATCATCATAGCGTTAAATCTTAGTACTTCCCTAAGGGGGGAATATGGAGTGATGTAGCATTAAGTCGGAATTAAGTGGTTGTAGTAACTTTGAAATAATAAAGGAAAAATCCGATAAGACTGAGAAAAGGATAATATTGCACTTATCCGAATCCTACAGGTATGCTGCAATTCCAAAGCATTATGCAAACACGACGTCAAGGAAAGAAGTAAAGGTTCGTGCTCGAGGTGTTATTGATAATAAGGAGCCAGTGCGAGACGTAAGTTAAGGTAAAGGAAATAACCCCAAGAAAGATAACGCAGAATATTAGTATGAGAATGAACGAACGAGTAGTTAGCAGTTGATTTAGGAAGAGCCTAGTTATGGATAGACAAGAAGGTACAGACAAATCAACAGATCGTGCAAGATAAACATAGTGAAACCCAATATAGTGAATTCAGCCTTGCAGTAATGTCATTGTAATGCTTGACAAAAATTCAGATAGGAGTTGAGGGGGTGTTAAAGATACCATATGAGTGTTACAGAAATAAAAGAGAATGCTACTGGGAAGACAATCAGAATATCAGCTCAGAAGCAACCCTACAAGCACAAGGGCATGGAGGTAAGTAACTACGGATAATTATAGGCGAGGAAGGATATCAAAAGGTCCATCGAGTATACAATGTAATAAGCTCACAGCTTTACAAGAGTCAGAGGATCCTCTCTAAGTACTACAATGAAAGACTAGCTGAGGAAGTAAGGAATAAGGCTTCAACCTAATCTCAGTGACCTAAAAAGGAAATGGTCTTATGACAACAGTCTCACTACAACGTTATATGCACTCCATAAAAAAAGTGGCACCTACCGTGGCTAATGAACGGGAAGTAAAATCAGAAGTGATATTCAAGATCATATGAGTTGTATGGAATTCCTATATGTGTGGGCACTAAGATAAGTTAAGTATGCACGCAACAAGGGGTAAAAAGACCAGGAAAAGTAATTGCTTACGTTTGAAGAAAGCGGAGATGGAATGAAAGGAATTATTTGATCAATGATCCAGATCTAGTTACATTATGAATGCACGTAAGATTTCGGAATATTATCCATGCAGCATATATGTTGACAGTCATACAGCCGTAGAAGACTCCGATATAAG
This sequence comes from Nicotiana attenuata, assembly GCF_001879085.1. Lineage (NCBI taxonomy): Eukaryota > Viridiplantae > Streptophyta > Magnoliopsida > Solanales > Solanaceae > Nicotiana > Nicotiana attenuata. Next base: position 23,149 of record NW_017673110.1, read on the forward strand.
TAAAAGAAAGAATTGTGTCCAGGTCATAGACAAAAGATTGAATTGTTAGAAGATTGCATCCTGGATATTCCATAGCGTCAATGAAAGGCTAAAGTAATACCATGAGCCGAAAATCGGAAGATAACTTAAGCTTAGATAAAGGTTGATCAGAGGGAAAAGGAAACTAAAGAGTTACATCAACTAAGTAATCAGGAGTCTGATTATTGGACCCAGAAAATTAGAAACATCGTGATCGAGAACATTGCAGGATCTCCCTTAAAATCAGAGGTACAAGAGAGATAGTACAACAACCATAGTCTATAACGGCTCTGCGATAATGACAGTTTAAAAAAAAGTAACAGCCTCATAAGAAGTCAGTATGAAGCTCCCACCGGATTGTAGTATTATAACAGAGCTTCAAGTTGTGATATGAATCATACCTATGTGGAAGGGAGGTTATGAAAGAGATAGAAGATATGATGCCAGATTTTAAGTAAGTAAGGTAAAGGTGAACAACGTACGAGATACTCAAACGCAGAAGGTTGTGAATAGTCCATACTTCGTATAGAAGGCTAGAAGCGTGGGGATTTAATAACCGGGAATGGTAGCGGCATCATCAGCGGCATGTCTTCCAGCCTATGGTTTCTAAATACTGAGAAGTTTAGTTAAGAGAGTAGAGGAGAGTTAGAGACGATGTGACGTCTCACTTGACGTTCCAGAATAACATAAGGAAATCTATGGTGCAAGCAAGTTGGAGGAAGGTTGCGAGTAGTATAAATGGATATGTATAGGTCGCAAGCTAAAGTATTGTAGAGCGAAAAAGTTTTAAAAAGACATGAGTAAGGATAACGAAAGGCAAGTAAAAAGATGACGAGAATGGATAAGTTCTCGGGATTAAGTCCATAAAAACAAGAGAGCTAATGGTTTATCTAAGTTATAGATAGTTAAGTATAGCCTAAATGAACTCAAAGGAGTCTAAGACTAATAGCATTTAGAAGAAATGGAATGTTGCCCTGTTAATGGAATGAGTGTGTAATTGTGATAAGTAAAGGATGACGTTTGGGCCTTCGATTGAGTAATGATTTGAAAAAAAAAAACAACAAAAAAAGAGAGGGGAATTTCATGAGTTGCACAAGATTAAAATACCCACGTAAGGTAAATCACACTGGGATGCCATGAAATACGGTTATGGAAGTATAATATCGTATCACCCAGGTGGATCAGAAAAATCACTTCAAATATTCCATGATGCAACGTAAGCCCTAGTGGCAATAAATTATGTACAAAATTTCAAGTTATCAATGGATGATTGTAGATCAACATTGAGGTGAATCAACAATGGATGGGTAAAAGTTGCAAAGTACGAGATGAGATTAGGTCATAAGTCTTAAGATGAACAGTCATAAAGAAGTGTTAAAGGATTTAGCTTTATACAGTTAGGATAAGCAACGAGAGTAAACTGGAGTTCGGTAGCAGACCCCAGTAACGATAAATCGAAGTAAGAATTTTGGTATAATATGGCCTACTTAGATGTAGTAAAGCTAATGACGCCTAAGGTACAACTTGACATAATTTTATATGTTCACAAAGTGAAGCCTAGAAATTGGCTAAAACCTGGAAGAGAAGAGAAAAGTCAGGCGCACATACAAAGTTAGAGTCGTAAAGGCTGCATGATAGAAGGTAGAAACAGTTACGAGATTAGAAGGATTCTGACTACAAGTCGTAGAGGCTTAAAGGGGAGAATGCCCTGACCTTTGGGATTCATTCACAGAACAGTCGCCTAGATGGCAAGATGAGTACTAAAGTATTCGCAAGGCCTATGAGTTATGAGAATGATCAGTACATCGGTCAACATTCGAGGACGAATATTCCAAAGGGGGGAATGATGTTACACCCCGTGTTTTCGTACGTGGAGGTACGCCACAAGTAAATTGATATAAGATCGAAAATAAAATGTTACGTCCCGCATTCTCGTACGCTGAAGTTTCATCGTAAGTTAATCGAGTTTGGGATTATAAGTATCACGCTATTTCAAACAAGGGATAAGTAAATTCGTGAAGGTGAGAGGGTAAGCAAATCAAAAAAATGAGTTTCGTCGAAGTTTGGTAGTTCGGAATAAAATACGACCCGAGCTAAACTACCCGGTATTTATGGACTAGTAACATACAAGGTACCATACCATATGATCGTGATAGTATGATGTATAAGGTATATTAAAAATGAGTAGTATTTTAAGTAATTTGAGATATTTCTTAATTATGCAGGTAATTGATTAATTATCGGATAACGGGACATTACCTAGTTAATTAATAAATTCTGAGTTAAGACTAAAATTCCCCCCACCAAAACGTGGCAGCAAGAAAACTAAACAAACAAATGACTATGAATCATATTGGCTTAGGTGGCAGCAAGAAAACTAGCTAACAAATGACTAGTATTTTAACCATACAAATAACGTGTAAAGTCTATACATTCAAGTTTAGTTCTCATATATGTTTCTTTCTAATTCAAAGAATATCAAGAACAGAAGCTAGACTTTAACGTGTAAAGTCTATACTTCAAGTGTAGTTCTATATATGTTTCTTCCTAATTCAAAGAATATCAAAAACAGAAGCTAGACTTTAACGTGTAAAGTCTATACTACAAGTTTGGTTCTTATATATATATTTCTTCCTAATTCAAAATATGTCAAGAACAGAAGCTAAACTCAATAAAAAAAAAAGCTTCCAACGAAATTCTTGAAACCAAACAATTCCAACGAGAATTGTTAGAACCGTAGCAACTTAAAATTTTTGCGGTTTTAAGGGAGTACTGTGCAACCTTTTCCAAGAATATCGTACCGATTTTTTCCTACTTCGGGTATGTTAAGGCTATCCCTTCTTTCTTTTTGGCATGATCCAAGTTATACAGAAGAAACGAGCAAACACATAGTTTTCATAAACGACTCTATTCATAGAAATATTAGGGGTCTCTGTGTTCTTGATTCCCCATGTGGCATATTATTATATCTTCTGTTCATGGGTATCAAAATAATACGCAGTTGATAAAGTTTATCCGAAAAGAATATTGAGATTTTTAACATATTTTCATGCATTTTATTCATTTATGTATGTACATTGACCCATGACCAGACGATGTTATATATGTGTGTATATATATATGGGATATGGGAAAAGGTTATGGCATTATATACGCACCACCACCTGATCAGCTGATATACGTTGATGATTTGCCCACAGTGGCCGAGATGATATGATGGGATGCCCTCAGAGGCTTGATGATGTTATGAGCGCATATACCCATGCATGGTATGATATTTATACGCATATGCACGATATTATAATATTAAATGATTCACAGAGTTATTCAGATATACATGTTGAGTCTTCTACTCCATGTTTCTCTCATGTCTACTAGTTACTGATTTTCATTCCTTACATACTCGGTACATTATTTGTACTGACGTCCCTTTTGCCTAGGGACGCTGCGTTTCATGACCGCAGGTCCTGATAGACAGGTCGAGAGTCCTCCAAGTAGGCTATCAGCGCAGCGGAAGGTGTTGGTGCGCTCCATTTGCTCCGGAGTTGCTTCTTTGGTCAGTATGATTAGTACATGTATTTATTGGTATGGTGGGACCCTGTCCCGACCTTTATGATATTATGTATTCTTAGAGGCTTGTAGACAGATTTCATGTATACGTATACTTGTATGGCCTTGTCGGCCTATGTTTCGAGTATATAAAGAATCATGCCGGCCCTATAGGCCCGTACTTCATATGTATAAGTTTGTATTCCCTCATGCTTTACTCCGGTTCATTTACCTATGATAGAATGATATGAAAGATACGTTATTACTCGGTTGATTAAGGTACCGGGTGCCCGTCGCGGCCCATCGGTTTGGGTCGTGACAAGGAGGTGAAGGACCTCTAGATCTGGTATGATATGCTAATGATGCCAGTATGCACCAATTAACCTTAGGGGATGGGAATAAACAAAGAAAAGAAGAAAACAAAAAGTCAGTAAGGGGTATTAAAAGGATGTTTGCAGTATTTAAATACATATTGCGGAGTTATAAATTCCCGTCCTACTTTGGGGACCTTATTGTGACCGAGGTAGGCCTAAGCGACATATAGATTTGGAGAAAATCAATGCCAATAACTGCGTCATTTCATTAATATGATAAATGAACCAAATCTCTATTAAAACGACAATAATTATAAAGAGTTACTGATGGCATTTGCCTTATTACAACCAAAGTCTAAAATGAGTCTAGAAAGCAAGTAAAACATCATCCCTAATCTATTTGGTCCCAGAGGGACCTTCTCCATATTTGGCCTTCTTTGCTCCATCGATCAGATTCCCCAGGTCGCGCATGTCCAGCAGCAGATACGCCCTTGCTAGATGCCCTACTTTGTTTTCCTCTGCATCCTGACAGTCCGAGATCCTTTTCCTCTTCTTCCCCTCAAGCTCCATCAACCCCTGCTCCAAATATTCCAACCTCTCTGTTGATTTAGTAGCGATTTCTTTCCACTCGTTGATTGCTTCAATGTCCACTTTATGTTGTTCCAAATGCCTGGCTTCAGACTCAAAAACCCTTTTGCACAACATCTTGTATTTGACTTATGCTTCAGCGGCATCGTCTATAACCCTATTCTTTAGATTAATTCCTGGATTGACATCCCCCGCTATATCATCTACCAACCATGATGGATAGAAGTATACATGGCCGGCATGATACCGATCTGGCTTGATGGTATCTTTCTCCATAACGATCTTTTGATGCCACATGTGTTGTGCCTCGAACTTGAATGGAATGGCGTTCCCTTGGAAGTCCGCTTTGTACTGAAATATTTTAGAAACTTTTGGTATAACTTGTTTTCTCCCAGCTTGCCTCATAACCCTGATAGGAGCGTAAAGATAGATCCCCCTTAATCCGATTAGCACTAGATGAGGAGTATCTCTCGACCTGATGATGAATTCACTGCTAGGGAACCACTCGAACATCCAATGTACCTTGTCATCAGTCAGATTGCTGAAGACATGTACCCAGCTCACAGTGTTTTCTGGTTGCACAAACCTGTTTGGGATAAAAGCCATTCTTTTCGCATGGTGATAGGCTATGTGGTCATTACATGGTCGTTGTGGAAGTTCTTCACGGTATTCTCCTCTCTGAAGGTGTTCCAACAACCATACTTGCAGCAGTAGATTGCGACCCTCAAAATGCCTATACCCCTTTTTGCAACGGTCTAAAGCCCGGTTCATCTCGGCCAAAATCATAGGGATAATAGTATAAGTTTGCCCCTCAATCCCCTCCACTAAGGTCTTAGTGACCATAGCTAGGCGAGTGTGGATCCTTTCTCCCTGTATTGGAAATACCAGCATCCCCAGAAAACAGATAATGAATACAAAAACTCGGCGGTGAGTCCAACCCAAAGAAGTGATGGCAAACTCATCATGATAAAGGCGACATGACTTGCTGTGCCCATAATGCTCATAAAGGAAATCGAATGGTATGTAAGACTTCTTCAGACAGACTAACTCATCATTTTTCCTAAAACCCATCATTTTCAAGAAACCTCGAGAGGTGCAATTTTCCGGTACCAATAAACCAGGGCTATCCCATGGGAGCCCAGCGAAGCCTCCTATTTCTTCTAAAAGGGGAGTCATTTCTATGTCGCCAAAACGTAAGACGGCTCTCTTCTCATCCCAAAACATGGTGGCGGCCTCAATTAATGCATTATTTGGCTGAATGTCTAACAAGGAGGGTAAATTTCCGAGGACTCTTTTCACATGATTTTTGTCACTTTGTGAGAGATTTTCCCACCAAACTAGCAGCAAAGGTGGGATATTTTGAGCCATGCCGAACCTGGGGACTTCGTGCCTCATTTCTGCAAAACAAATAAAGTTAGCCCTTTCCCCCTCTGGATTTAGCTATTTACACATTAATGATCAACATATTGGCATGTTTTCTCCAAATAATGCACAGATCGTGATTGTATCCATTGGGATTATGGAAATCCCGGTGGACTTTGGACAAGTCTTGTCTTAGCGAGTTATTACGCGACAGCGTTCTAACCCATACTAGGTTTGGACATGATGCATGCACAATTAATATTAGAGTGGAGGTTTCTAGAAGAGTCTAGACCGGTACCCTCAAGCGGACAACTTGAGAGGGAAAGGCACGAAACGGTCGACTGCACTGCCGATCGACTAGTTTTACCGCAAATAAGCCATTCCAAATTTAAAGGGTGATTGAGGAAGAGCGCGGACACTCATCAAGCGCCGCTATGGTATTAATTACGCACGAGTGGAATATAATGTGGAGCATTCTTTATGCAAAGATAAAACAACACGTTGTCAAATATTTTGCATGATGAAAATAGTAAATGTAGAATTAAATGAAACGTAAAGACATAAAAAGAAAAGAAAAAAAGGAAGAAGTTAGTGCGCGCAATGTGGAAATTATAATAAAGTAAACGAGGGAGTAAGGGTGGGGAGAGACATGATGTAGCAATTCTTTAAAAAAAATGTCTTGGAGCAAGCAAACATGACTAAAAATAAAGGAAAATGCATGTTATAACCAAATTGAGCAGAGATTTGCATATTAATGCGAATTCAAATAAAAGGAAAAGGGGGAAAGGGTGTGCTTGCAGCAATAAAAGGGAAACGGGTGCGGGATATTCATGTAGCAACAAAAATAATAAAAGACATGTTTGTCAGAGAAGACTAATTCATATAAATCAAATTCGATATGGTAAGAGCCTAAAAAATCCCCAGCAGAGTCGCCATGCTGTCGCGCCCCTTTTTCTCGCGAATCGGGTTTTGACATGTGACAACTCTTTTAAGGAAGGTGTAAAAAGAGAGAGTCGCCACCTAACGAGTTTGAGGTGCGTTAGGGCACCTATTTGCAAATAACTCTTGTTTAACCAGTTTGCGTCACCAAAGATCAGGTAAGGGCTCAAATTACCTCGAAGAGAAGGTGTTAGGCACTCTTCGAGGTCCACAGCTGTGGGTCCCGGCCGAACTCGAACAGAGAGAAAACAAGAAGCTTGGGCAGTTTTATTATCAAGGACAAACACTTGATTTGAAGACAGGATGGGGGGTCCTAAGTTTTTTAGCCTAAAGGATCACCCCGTGCAATATAATAATACTTTGTAACTCCCTCGAGGAGTGGTGTTACTCGTATTATTCAGTGGGCACAGACTATCATCTCCTGTTACCCGATTACTATCTTTAAGTTTGTTACCTAGAGCGCACTAATTGATTCTAAATTGTGTCTTATGTGTGCACTACCCGTCCCATGCCTATGGCCCAGGAGGCGTTTGGACCTCTATTTTGGATAGTTCTAGACTTAACTTAGGCTGCTCGAAATGATAAAACTAGGCGACATACAAAACAAGTTGGACTTCATGTAAAAGCAATTAAGGGCTCAAGTTAGCGTCCACACTTTAGACAACAAATGCACGCGAACAAATTCTCACAGTAGGCGTTAGGCAATTTCAGAATTCAGCCAAATTTAAGCCATTAAGCCCTATAGACATGGTTTCTATGTGACCTCATGCAGGCAGTTTCAGATGCAAGGTGCAATCTCATAGACGTGATTTCTAAACGACTATACAGTTTAGGGAAATCTGGTATTGCATGTTGATTATTGACATTACAAATTATACGTGATTAAACCTATAAACATAATCTCTGGGTGATTTACGTAGTAGCTGGCAGTGATAACCATTGAAAATGCTCAGAATTACTCAGTTTGATCCTATGGGCATGCTTTCTAATGATGACATAGCTAAGCAACGAAACAACGTTTGAAAGTTCAACACCTTAAAGCGAGTGGTAATGTCCTACAGGCAGGATTTCTAATGATCAACGGTTGAAACTGATTTTTTTATACTTAGCTACTATAGGCATGTCTTCTAGGTGAGCAGTATAATAACAGCAGCAAATTGGTCAATTAAAGACCTATAGGCATGATTTCTAGATGAAGATCAGTAGAACATACCTATAGTCATAGAATCTGATGAATATGCTGCAGTTACGCAAATTGAAAGAATGGTCATTGACATTTTATTTCCTACAGGAATGATATCTAACAACCATGTAGAAGCAGAATATGTTGAACGAATTAAACACTCGGGTCCTATAGGCAGGTTATCTAACAAACAAATAGGAGCAGAACATGCTGAACGAATTAAAGAGGCACGATTTCTACCTGTTTCATGCAAACAGTAGAATAGACCCATTTTTCCAATTTTACTAACACCCCAATTGTTATTACAGCATTATTATAGGCCCAATGAATGAAATAAACTACAAAGTTACAAAATAACTATAGTGAGCCTAAGACAGGCCCAAATTATACCCAGCCCAGCTAGGCCTTCAATTTCGTATCCATACACGTTTCACCATACCCCAAAAGTCACAGCCAATCCAACAAAAAATAGCCAAAAACCAATAGCCATAGTTGATCACAGGATCCAGAAAACAACCATTTACACAAGCCCACTGGCTTATTCGGTAGGTAAAAAGGGGGAGAATGGTGCTGTTAAGACAAAGTACCAAGGAACCTTAGAACCTAGTGTGTCAGAGTTCACAAGGGTCTCAATTGGACCCCGAGCTGTGCTCACACTAGGGAGGTCAATGATAGAACCTAGGTAGCCTTGACTTTCAGCCGGCTAAGAATGAGAACTCAAAAGAACCCAGGTAACAAGTGAAAGGGAGTAAACTAAGGTTGAGGGACAACACTGAGGGATACAAACATAGTTAATTTGAGCACATAGAGTAGATAATCGAACATGCTTTAGGTTTTAAGAATGACTTAGTAAAGATTCAGAAGAACAAGTTCAACACCTAGTGCATAAGTAGTTACACATTAACAGAACGGGTTTGCAGGATTGGTGTACACAGACTCATAGTTAGGAAAAGGTTCAAATTATGCTAGGTATAGGTCCTAGTGTTACAAGAGAATTAATTGGCAACATAATTTAGACAAGATGAGAACAGATCATTGCAACTACTAGGAAGTCAAGAAATGCTAGAAGCATACTAATAGGGAACATGATCAAACATGCTATATAGCCAAGATATCATCACAGCAAATTCAGAATAAGATAGGAAACAGATTTGTGCTATATAGTGAATGTATGCATTCGTGCTTTTGAACACAATCAACTAGTCTATTAAAAGGGATACGATTTATGTAAGTAAAACATGTTCAAGTAACAGGACTGATAACAAAATTAAACAACAAAGAGATGATAAAATACAAAGGTCCTAAACATCAGTAAGTTGCAACACATAGACTTGATAAGCTTTAAAGGAATCTAATTTACTCAAATCAGGTTTAGGTGTGCTTTAAACTGTCAATATGAAGCTAAGAGTTAAGGACAACTAGAATTGAAGTAAAACAAACAGAATTGCACACAAAATAACCCAGAAGAACACATTATGCAAAACTTCAGGAGTGCAAACATATGCAAATCACATATACATACGAATGAAACTACGAAGTCCAGTAACTCACCAGTTAAGCGAAAAAACAAGAAAGAACAAAATTCCACAGTACTCTGAATATCAACGGAGAGCAAGAACCCAGAATTTCAGTGGCCTTGGCTTTCAGCCGGCCAAGAACAAAAGTATAGAACAAGAGAATTAGAGAACAAAGAGTAATAACTTAAGTTTTTAGTAAAGATTTTTACGATTCAAGTCTGTCTTGAAGGGGAATGGGAGGGGTTTATATAGTAGCAGAAATTGAGCAAGTAAACAAGGAAAGCTGTAAAATTAAACATAAATAAGGAAGTATTAACACGCAGAATCAATAAAAATTGGATTTAGGGAAAAAATAGATAAACCCTAGTTGACAGAAATCGGAAATTAACCGGAGATCCTAGCTAATCGAACCCATATAGCCTTGATATAAACATATATGGACGAGACTTTTTCCAAATTCAAGCGATTGAAGTTGAACGGATCCAAATCTGAGAGATGGTACTTGCCAAGTTTAGGCAAGTACTAAGTGATGCCATAGTCTTGCAAGTAATACTGAGATAACACATAAAAGGCAAGAAAATCATGAAAGGGATGCATGATTGAAACGGATTAGGAGAAGAGTGAGAGGGTGGCTAGGGTTTCTGGGGGAGGGAGGAGGGCGGCTGCTGAAGAGATAATGGAGATTCGGGTTTGGGTGAGGGGATATAAGGAGAATGAGGGGAGGTGTTATGAGTCGTTGATTAATGGCTGGGATTAAATTAGGCTGGGGTCGGTTCTTTGGACTAGGTTGGGGAATTGGGTCATTTGGGCTGATGAATTTGTTGGGCCAGGGATTTATTCGGACCTTAATGGTCCGAAATAAATCCCAATTTTGGGCCAAATTTTAAAATAGATAATTGGGGAAAATAATTTAAATAAAAATAATTAAATAAGATACAAAAATGCTATTTATGCAAATTAACACTTTTAAATAATAGTAGAAGATTATAATAATGTAAGCTATTATTTTAACTTTGAATAAGATAACAAATGTAATACAATTGTAAAATACAAGCTATTATTGCAAGATTGTAATTGCAATTATATGCAATTTAGCTTTTAAAAATCCAAATAAATTTGTAAAAAATGTAAAAACTACCTTAGCTATATTTTGGTATAAATATGAGGATAAATAAGTGAAATCACCAAAAAGTGATAATTTTTTGAAATAATTATAGTTTTGTACTGTTAATATAGGGCAATAAA
>NW_017673110.1:33897-103619 GCF_001879085.1 Nicotiana attenuata
TGAAAGTATATATACCATTTGACAAAATATGAGGGCAAAATTGGGTATCAACAAGGGCTTTATTAGACCTATTGTCTCTCCCTGGGGTGCGCCCGTGTTGTTCGTGAAGAAGAAAGATGGATCGATGAGGGTGTGTATAGACTATCGACAGTTGAACAAAGTCACTATCAAGAACAAGTATCCGTTGCCGATGATTGATGACTTATTTGATAAGCTTCAGGGTGCCAAAGTGTTTTCGAAGATTGATTTGAGGTCTGGCTGCCATCAGTTGAAGATTAGGGCATCTGATGTCCCTAAGACGGCTTTTCAGACTCAGTATGGGCATTATGAGTTCCTAGTGATGTCATTTGGGTTGACAAATGCCTCGACGTCATTTATGGATATGATGAATGTGGTGTTTAAGCCCTACTTGGATTCTTTTGTGATTGTATTCATTGATGAATCTTGATTTACTCCCGCAATTGAGAGGAGCGTGAGCAACATCTCCGGATTGTACTTTAGACTTTGGGAGATAGCCGGTTATACGCCAAGTTTTCAAAGTGAGAGTTTTGGTTGAACTCAGTCGCCTTTTTGGGGCATGTTGTATCGACAGAGGGCATAAAAGTGGATCCTAAGAAGATTGAGGCAGTTCAGAACTGGCCTAGACCTACTTCAGCTATAGAGATCTGGAGTTTCTTGGGGTTGGCAGGTTATTATCGCCGGTTCGTGGATGGGTTTTTCTCCATAGCAGCCCCATTAACTAGATTGACCCAAAAGGGTGCCCCATTCAGATGGTCGGATGAGTGTGAGTTAAGCTGTCAGAAGCTCAAGACTGCTTTGACTACGGAGCCACTATTGGTGTTGCCCACAGGTTCAGGATCCTACACGGTGTATTGTGATGCATCTCGTATTGGGCTCGGTACAGTATTGATACAGGATGGCAGGGTGATCGCATACGCGTTGCGATAGTTGAAGGTTCACGAGAAGGATTACCATGTTTATGACTTAGAGTTGGCAGCCATTGTTCATGCACTGAAGATTTGGAGGCACTATCTTTATGGCGTGTCGTGAGGTATTCACAGATCATCAGAGTCTACAGTATTTGTTCAAGTAGAAGGATCTCAACTTGAGGTAGAGGAGGTGGTTGGATCTTTTGAAAGAGTATGATAATACCATTTTGTATTATCCTGGAAAGGCCAACGTGGTGGCCGATGCCTTGAGTAGAAAGGCAATGAGTATGGGTAGCCTTATGTTTATCCCAGTTGGTAAGAGACCGCTTGTAGCAGATATTCAGGCTTTGGCCAATCAGTTCGTGAGGTTAGATGTTTCAAAGCCCAGTCATGTGCTAGCTTGCATAGTTGCTCGGTCTTCCTTGTATGAGCGCATCAGAGAACGTCAGTATGATGATACCCATTTGCTTGTCCTTAAGGACACGGTGCAACACAGTGGTGCCAGGCAAGTTACTGTTGGAAATGATGGGGTTTTGCGGATGCAGGACCGTATTTGTGTACCCAATGTGGATGGGCTTCGTGAGCTGATTCTTGAAGAGGCTCGCACTTCCCGGTATTCTATTCATCTGGGTGCTGCCAAGATGTATCAGGACTTACGATAGCATTATTGGTGGAGGAGGATGAAGAAGGATATATTGCATATGTAGCTCGGTGTCTAAACTGTCAGCAAGTAAAGTACGAGCATCAGAGACCTGGTGGTTTGCTTTAGAAGTTAGAGATTCCTGAGTGGAAGTGGGGGCATATCACTATGAATTTTATTGTTGGACTCCCACCGACTCAGAAGAAGTTCGACCCGGTATGGGTCATTGTGGATAGGTTGACCAAGTAAGTACATTTCATTCCATTGGCAGTTACCTATTCTTTAGAGCGATTAGCTAAGATCTACATTCGCGATATTGTCTGTCTTCACGGTGTGCCCGTATCTATTATTTTTTATCAAGGTACACAATTCACCTCTCACTTCTGGAGGGCCGTACAACGTGGGTTGGGCATGGGGGTTGAGTTGAGCACATCATTTCATCCCTAGACGGACAAACAGTTCGAGCTCACTATTCAGATATTGGAGTATATGCTTCGCGCTTGTGTTATGGATTTCGGGGGTTCCTTGGATCAGTTCTTGCCGCTTGCGGAGTTTTCCTACAACAACAACTTCCAGTCAAGCATTTAGATGGCTCCCTATGAGGCATTATACGGGAGGGGTGTCGTTCGCCAGTTGGATGGTTCGAGCCGGGGGAGGCTCGATTGTTGGGTACAGATTTAGTACAATATGCCTTGGATAAGGTCAAGATTAATCAGAATAGACTTCGCACCGCTCAGTCTATGCAGAAGAGTTATGCCGATCATAGAGTTTGTGATGTTGCATTGATGGTTGGAGAGAGGGTATTGCTCCGGGTTTTGCCCATGAAGGGTGTGATGAGGTTCAAAAAGAAGGGCAAGTTGAGCCCTAGGTATATCGGACCTTTGATATTCTTGAGAGAGTAAGTGAGGTGGCCTACAACCTCGCGTTGCCACCTAGTTTATCAGCAGTCCATCCGGTGTTCCATGTTGTCCGTGCTCTGGAAGTATCACGGTGATCCGTCCCATGTCTTAAATTTCAGCTCAGTCCAATTGGACAAGGATTTGACTTATGAGGAGGAGCCGGTGGCTATTCTAGTCCTGCAGGTTCGTCAGTCGTGGTCTAAGAGTTATCCTTCAGTTTGAGTGCAGTGGAGAGGTCAGCTGATAAAGGCAGCTACGTGGAAGTCCGAGTCGGACAAGCGGAGTAGATATCCACACCTTTTCACCAGTCCATGTACTTTTCCATGTCCGTTCGAGGACAAACATTTGTTTTAGAGGTGGAGAATGTGATGACCCAATAGGTCATTTATGGTTTTACCCTTCATTTTTGTGTTCTGAGACCTCGTATAGCTCCGTTTAACATTCCTCGATTTGCATGTGCAGTCAGTGTCCTTTTTCTGGGGTTTTTATGAGAAAATTGATGAAAAAGTGAAATAGTGCCTTAAAACTCATTTGAGTTAATATTGGTCAACATTCTGAGCAAACAGACTTGGATAGGTACTTTGACGATCCCAGTGGGTCCGTATCGTGATTTGGGACTCGGACGTATGTCCGGAATCGAATTCGGAAGTCCCTAGCTTGAATTGATGCAATTTGTTGAAAACTAGAAATCTAAAGGTTTAAACAATACGTAAGTTTGACCACAGTTTGACTTTGTTGCTATCGGGTTCAGATTTTGGTTCCGGAACTTGGTAATCTATCCTTCTGAGGAGGAGTTTGGTTTCAAACCCCGGTTCGAACAGGAGGAGTACGCCATGCTAATGTGCCTTGGATGATCCATATTTCAAGGTCAGGCGCCAATGAGCACATTGAACTATCCATGTGGCTGAGAGCCCTCACAGCCCAGGAACAATAGGTTCATTTCAGTATTTATGACTTGTCTGCAAAATTTGGTGCGAAACGGATTTGATTTGACGTGATTCGGACGTTCGGTTGGAAATTGAAAGTTCTTTAGTTTCTTTGAAAATTCTATTTGTTTTGGTGTCCAATTCGTAGTTCTAGCTATTATTTTAGTGTTTTGATCATGCGAGCAAGTTCGTATGATATTTTTACACTTGTGTGCATGATTGGTTTGGAGCCTCGAGGGCTCGAGTGAGTTTCGAATAGGCTACGGAGTGATTTTAGACTTAGAAGAACAACCGATGCATTTTGTTTTTGGTGCAGGCCTCAGACCTCGCAATTGCGAGGTCAGTGTTTGCATTTGCGAAAGCCTAGGGCCTCTGTCAGGTTCGCATTTGCGAACAAGTAGTTCCTATTTTCAATGAAGTGCTGGGGGAAATGGTTCGCATTGGCGATCAAAGTGGTCGTAATTGCGGAAGTCCAAGTTCGCATTTGCGAACAAAACTGTCGCATTTGTGATGGTGGCAGAGAAGTGGAATCTTCGCATTTGTGAGGACTTTTTCGCATTTGCTACGACATCTGCGCCTGGACAAAAGAGGGGAAAATTGGAATTTAGCTCATTTCTTTCAAATTCTCAACCCTAAATACCCTAGAGGCGATTTTCCCAAGAGATCTTCTTCCAAAATTCAATGGTAAGTGACTTGAATCTACTTCTTCCGTTACCCGTTATATTTCATAAGTTTTCAACATTAGATCTAGGATTTTCATGGTAAAAATTATGGATATGGGTAGAATTAGTGTCACGACCCAAACTGGAGGATCATGACTAGCACCCGGGCCATGCTTGCCGAGCACCAACGTACATTTTATCTAACCTTTTTTATTATCTTTAAGGGCCGACGAGATCAACATAAATGGTAGACATGAATCATGAATAACCAACAATGACAGATAATGGCATGAACATATATAACATAGGCCGACAAGGCTGTCATGAAGCTATATATAAGGTACAAGCTGACAAGCTGCCATGAGAGACTATACAACAAAAATCAGTTGACAAGGCAATCCAAGCTATACATGAGTCGACACCTGTCTATGAACCTCTAAAGGAACATAAGTGCTGCAGCACTGCCAGAACAGGGCCCCGACATACCCATAATGTCCATAACAAAAATGCTTACCAAGACCACAGCAAGTCCAGAGAAGGGATCTCACCAATAACCGTTGAACTAGGTAGCCTGCTGTGGTGAGGGAGCTACGTTTACCTGTTTATCCGAACCTGCAGCACAACATGTAGCGTCCACAAATAAAAAGGACGTCAGTACGAATAAAGTACTGAGTATGTAAAGTAGGAAAGCATAAGTAAGAATAGTAATGTAAATAGAGAGAATATACAACCTGTAACATCTGGGTACCTCTGAGGGCTACTGACATGAAATGCATGATATACACACACACACACAAAATTTTAAAACATACGCCTCTGTGGGCATCATCATCATCATATCACACCCGGCCGTAATAGGCTCGGTAAAAACGTACCCGGCCATCATAAGGCTCGGTAGAATCGTACTCGGCCACGTGGAGCTTGGTAAAATCTAACTGATCACTGGTTGCACAATAGGTTCTATACCTGATCGACTATAGCGCGGTTCGGTAGAGTAAAATAGATATATATATATATATATATATATATATATATATATATATATATATATAATGTATGTTGGACTCATTGGAATCATATTCTAAACATTTTGGAGTGACGTAAGGTCGGCATCCTCCATACATGTTATTAGGACTAACTCTTCATCATGAATCCTATAAGAATCAGGAAGTACCAACAACATTGATAACATAAGAATAAGAGAAGCAACATCAACATCAATTGTTCCATAAGAAGGAACCAATGTAAGTACTGCTAGCTTCTAAGAGTGGAGTATCTTTGAAAGCTCGTTCATTACATTATGTACAACCGGAGTCGTGCAAAAGAAGGAAAGTGATAGCCTCACATACCTTTTATATACCGCCCAACCTCAAGCTATGCAAATGTCAGGACTCCTTAGTCTACAATAAGAGAAATGACACTATCGTTATCGTTTAAGCGTCGTAATTATTATGTGTCGACCGCAACCTATTTTACGATGAAATGGACAGAACAACCCCTATTTATATGAGTTCACACAAGTTAAAAAAATTACAAAACATCCCAAACAACATCAATAATAATCATATTGATCCTCCCAAAATAGTTCACCAACCAACAACATTACTAACAAGCCTTTCGATATATATCTCACAAGTTCTAGCTTCAACGACTTAGCCGTAACTTGGATAATCTTAAATACATGTAGGGTAAGAGGTTCCTTACCTTTAAACATAAAGAAAAACTCCAATTTAACCTTAATTGACCCCGAAATATCCCTAACATGTGCCACAAGAACAAGGAAGCGAAACTAGCAATCAATTAGGGTTTTTCGGCACTAGAATCACTTTAGAATACTTGAAATCACCTAGGGTTGATATTAAAAACTTAGGGAGTATTTTACAGAACATAAACCACTTAAAATAACCTTCCACACGAGCTGGAACAACACAAAAATCAGCAACAAAAAGAAGAACAAGAAACTTACTAGCGCCACGGGATTCCCGACACTTGATTTGTGTTGTTTGCCCTTTGTTTGTGTCTTGGTTCATGAGAGAACCTTGAGAGAGTATTTTTAGAGTTCTAAGGTCTGAATATACTGAAAAAGAATGACTTAAAACGGGGTTGAGGCGTCTTATATATATCCATATGTCTCAACCGCCTATGTGGGCCCCATAAAGAGCTGCTTGGCGCAATCTTGCGAAAACGAGAATATCTCTCTACTCCAAGATCATATCGACGAACAGTTTAATGAGTTGGAAACTAGACCCATAAATATTGGTGGGTAGATAACCCCGTAAATCCAAGTAACATGGGATAAAAGCTTAGTAACATTTGACCTATTGTTTAAGTAAAATTATGAACGTAAGTTGCGACACCTTTTGTCGACTTTTGTTTCATAATTCATTTGACTTCAAGACTTATGATACAGATATTATATGATTCAAATACCTTAAAACACTACCTCATATTAAGCACATGTAATTTTATCCGAACATACGGGTTACAACATCCTTGATTCGTTTAACTTATAATACTTGTTAACCAGTCTTATAAACCCTTGTATCGTTTAATACCAATAGGATTAACTTCTTATCATCTCAAAGATAATCTCTTCTCGGATTTACCTTGACTAACTTACAGCATGAACTAACGTACGCGAATATGGGTTGTAACAACTAGGGATTTTTGTAATTTTGGAATTTAGACTTCGAATTGAGGTCGGATTTCGAAACAAATTATATAACTGGGCTCAGGGGTGAATGCGTATTCATTTTGATTTTGACCTAGCGGGCCCGGGGGTTGACTTTTTCAATAATGATCTAAATTGAACCTCTTTCACTCATGGATAGTTTCTAAAGCTTATTTTGGATTGTTTGGACGATAGTTGGTTAGATTCGATTGGTTTGGAGGCGGATTTTAAAGGAAAGGCCCTGCTGGAGCCTTGATTTGATTGTGGAGCGAGGTTAGTGTCGTGGTTAACCTTGACTTAAGGGATTAGGACTTATTTGCCTATTTGCTACGTGATTAATATGTGGGTACAACGTATATGTGAGGTGACGAGCATTTATGCGTTATTTTGGGATAAAGCATGTGGGTGGAACTTGTTTCCTTGTGATTTGTTGCCTCTTTATTTATGATATCCATTCTTAGATTAGATTATTACTTATTTGGTCATTTCTTCCGTTATTATTGCTTTGTTGGTAATGGTTGAGTATTTTTGGAAGTTGAGATTTGTATCTTGGAATCATATTGGACGTAAAGCACATTCTCCTCACTATTTATCTCCCGAATATATATTGTCTTTACAACATGGTAAGCGAGAGTGTTAAAGCACGAAGGGTGATGCCGTGCCATTTTATTATCTCAATATTGATTGATACATAGTGAGGAAGAGAATTAAAGCACGAAGGGTGATGCCGTGCCATCTATATCATCTATTCATTGTTACATGATGAGATTGAGAGTAAAAGCACGAAGGGTGATGTCGTGCCATCTATATCAATTATTCATTGTTACATGGTCAAGTCGAGAGTAAAGCAAGAAGAGTGATGCTGTGCCGTTTCATTTTTACTTATGCCATTATTTCATGGATGAAAGTAAAACCATGAAGGGTGATGTCGTGCCATCTTCGTACCGTATGTTTATCTATCCTCATTCGTTTATAAATTATTTGGCTATCTTGTGTTGTCATACCTGTTGTAGTTATCGTACCTTTTCCCCCTTTCGCGTGTCACCTCCCAATTGTACATTGTTAAATCTCTATTTTGTTACTGCTGTACATATATACATGTTTGTACAGGTTTAATTACGTGAGTGTCCGGTCATAACCTCGTCACTACCTCGTCGAGGTTAGGCTCGACACTTATGGAGTAAATTGGATCGGTTGTACTCATATTACACTTCTGCATTTCTTGTGTGGATTTTGGTATTAGTACCAGTGGTGTGTGAGATTCGTGAACTTGGATCATTGCATACGGAGACTTGAGGTAGATCTACTGGTGTCCGCAGACCTTGGAGTCCCTTCCTCTTCCGTCTTTTACTGTTTATTTCATTCGAAACAATTGTATTTATTTTAGACTCTGTTTGTAACACTTCTAGTAGCTTGTGTATTCGTAACTCCGGATCCTTGGGAGTAGATCTTATTACATGAATTATGTTGGTGTTGTATTAGTTTGAATTCCTATCTCTCACTATTTATCATCACCTTGGTTTAAACTGTTAAAATTTGGCTAATTAACTATCTCACATCGGCTTGCCTAGCAAGTGGATGTTAGGCGCCATCACGATCCTGAGATTGGGATTCCCCGTCGTGACATGGACATAAGGATGTGGATTGTCGTGTAGCGAAGAAGGACAAGAAGAAGAGTCAAGCAAACATGGTTGTAAATAATGATAAAACAGAGGACTTATATGCCATGCTATCTGAATGCAGCTTGGTAGGAAATCACAAGGAGTGGTGGATTGATTGTGGAGCCACTCGCTATGTTTGTGCTAACAAAGAGTTATTTGCCTCTTATATTCCTGTAGGGCCCGACGAGACTATCTTTATGGGAAACTCCGCAACAACCAAAATTGAAGGAGTTGGGAAGATATCTTTGAAGATGACTTCAGGCAAAGTTGTGACTCTAAACAATGTTCTCCATGTTTTTGAAATTCGCAAGAATTTGGTCTCTGATGGACTTCTTATCAATAATGGATTTAAGTGTGTGTTTGTTTCTGAAAAAGTTGTAATAAGTAAGAATAATGTGTATGTAGGGAAAGGTTACCAAACTGAGGGCCTTTTCAAGTTGAATGTAATAGCTATTGATATCAATAAAGTTCAAGCTTCTTCTTACTTACTTGAGTCAAATAATTTATGGCATGCACGTTCAGGTCACGTCAACTTCAAAACTATACGAAAAATGGTTAACTTGGAAGTATTGCCTAAATTTGAATGCCATAATTTAAAATGTCAAATATATGTGGAATCTAAGTATGTTAAACATCCTTATAAGTCGGTTGAAAGGAATTCAAATCCTTTAGACTTAATTCACACAGATATTTGCGACATGAAGTCAATACTATTTCGCGGTGGAAAAAAGTATTTCATAACTTTTATGATGACAATACTAGCTATTGCTATATTTACTTACTTAATAGTAAAGATGAAGCAATTGAGGCATTCAAGCAATGCAAAAATGAATTTGAAACGCAACTAAACAAAAAGATCAAAATGATAAGAAGTGATAGGAGTGGCGAATATGAATCTCCTTTTGAAGAAATATGTTTGGAATATGGCATTATTCACCAAACAACTACCCCATAATCACCGCAATCTAATGGAATTGAGGAAAGAAAGAATAGAACGTTAAAGGAGATGATGAATAGCTTGTTGATAAGATCAGGTGTACCCCATAACTTGTGGGGGGAGGGGGGGGGGGGAAGCTATTCTTACAGCTAATCAAATACTCAATCGAGTTCCCCATAGCAAAACGCAATCCATTCCATATGAAAAATAAAAAGGTAGGAAACCTAACTTAAAATATTTTAAAGTAGTGGAGTGTTTGGCTAAAGTTCTAGTTCCTAAACCCAAAAGGGTGAAGATTGGACCGAAAATGGTTGATTGCGTTTTCATAGGATATGCAAGAAATAGTAAGGCATATCATTTTCTGGTTCATATATCAGAAAATTCCGACATTCATATTGATACGGTAATCAAATATAATAATGCTAAATTCTTTGAGAATATTTATCCGTATAAAAAGGAATATGAATCGTCAAGTGAAAAATCTAAGCGACCTCGAGAAGAAGCAAAGGAATGTACATTTATTGAGGAAAATCCAAGACGTAGTAAACGTCAAAGGACAACTACTTCCTTTGGACCAGACTTTCTGACATTTTTTAGGAAAATAAGCCTTAAACGTTTAAATAAGCAATGTCTTCCTCGGAAGCACAATATTGGAAAGAGGCAGTCAATAGTGAGATAGAATCCATATTAAGTAATCATACTTGGGAATTGGTTAATTTCCTCCAGGAAATAAACCTTTGGGTTCTAAGTGGATTTTCAAGATGAAAATGAAAGCTGATGGTACTATTGACAAATATAAGGCAAGATTAGTAGTCAAAGGGTTTAGACAACGATAAGGTCTTGATTATTTTGATACATACTCACCGGTAACGAGGATTACATCTACTCGGGTGTTAATAGCGTTAGCGCCGTGTATGGTCTTGAAATCCATCAAATGGATTTGAAGGCAACCTTTTTAAATGGAGATTTGGAGGAAGAAATTTATATGGAACAACTTGAAGGGTTCATGGTTCCCGAAAAAGAAAAGAAGGTGTGCTGACTTGTTAAGTCACTTTACGGATTGAAACCCAGACAATGGCATGGGAAATTTGAACAAACAATGTTGGCAAATGGATTTAAGATTAATGAGTGTGATAAATGTGTTTACATTTAAAAACACTCCAAATCACAAAGACATTGCATGTTTATATGTTGATGACATGTTAATAATGAGCAAAGACATTACGGATATAAATGCTACTAAGCGTATGCTTGCTAGCAAGTTTGATATGAAAGACTTAGGAGTTGCTGATTTAATTCTAGGAATTAAAATTCATAGGACTCCTCAAGGACTGACATTGTCTCAATCTCATTACGTTAAAATGGTACTTGAAATTCAAATATTTAGATTTCAAAGTCGCAAAGACCCCGATTGATGTGAATGTGGCTTTTAAAAAGAATCTAAGGTCAAAATAGATCTCAATTGGATTATGCTCGTGTGTTGGGAAGTTAATGTACATCATGAATTGTACACGTCCTGATATAACTTGTGCAGTAAGTAACTTGAGTCGTTACACAAGTAATCCAGACCAAACTCATTGGATGGCAATAAAATGAGTTTTGGGGTATTTATGGCATACCTAAGATTATGCTTTGCATTACAGTAAGTATCATGCTGTAATTGAAGGATATAGTGATGCAAATTGGATCATTAGAAATAAAGTTCACAAGTGGATATATTTTTACCATTCGTGGAGGAGCAGTCTCTTGGAAATCATCCAAACAAACATGCATTGCTCGCTCTACAATGGAGTTTGAATTTATAGCTTTAGATAAGGCTGGAAAAGAAGCTGAATGGTTCCGGAATTTCTTGAAAGATATTCAGTTCTGGCCCAAACCAGCGGCTCTTATATGAAAACATTGCGATAGTCAATGACAATAGGAAGGGCTAGAAGCGTTATGTATAACGGAAAATCTCGTCACATACGACGAAGAAATAATATCGTTAGACAACTACTCTCTAGTAGAATTATCACAATTGACTACGTAGAGTCAAAAGATAATGTGTCGGATCCACTTACAAAAGGCCTAAATATAGAGGCGGTTGATAAATCATCGAAGGGAATGGAACTATGGCCGAGGACAAGTCAATGTGGCGGTAACTCTATCTAGAAGACTGGAGATCCCAAGATCTAGGTTCAAGGAGATCAAACAAAGTTATTAGTGACGGTTCAACATTGTCAAATAAAATTTTGGTCTATTCTCGTGATGAGACAATGTTCAGTACTAAGGATAAAGCGTTAAGGCTTTTTAATGGTTTCTAAGTTTGATACGGAGGATATCAAATAGTGTATCTATGGGATAACATGTTATATAAGTGAAATGCACGCCGCTTCAAGGAGGATTTTGTGCGGCCAGTTCTCTACGCACTTATGAACCAAGCGGTGTTCATGGCTGAAACGAACACAACAATAAACCAAAAATGGTTAAAGGTTTGATTGTCTGACTTATGGCTGTCTAGGTATACACCAAAGTTCGACGGTTCAAAAATATCCAATTTACCAATTGATCGAGAATATCCGACATAAGTTCACTAGGAAAAGTTCAAACGGGAACCTACTTATCCATATGCGATTAATCCTTGCTTGTAAATCACACAGTTTTTCATGCATGCATATTTTTAGATAGCCGTTCTCCATTCATGTGGGGGATTGTTGGGGTTTTTATCAAATTAGATAAGAGGTGCGAATGAGAAATGGAGGAAAAAGATTTGGAGGGAAACAAAAAGTTTGAAGTTGTTTCCTTTACTAATACATTTTGTTCCTCGTCGAAAAAATAAAAGAAAATCTTTGTGCTTATATAGAGAAACACATCTTCCAGCTCTTAAAGAGTTAAGAAGAAGTGGTGCCTCGCGCTGCCGTCGTCGCTCGCTCGCTCTGCTTGGCTTTGGATTTGGGTTTGGTCAACTGATATGATTGATTGATAATTAGACCAAATTTTTTTTCGTTTTCCGTTATATAATTTCTTTTCTAATATTTTTTCGCGAAATTTTAATTTAAAATTCACGGTTCCCAACGGTCAATTTCGCGACCAACAGAATTTTAATTCTAGCGAACAGACGTCATTTCAAACGAACAGATATCTTGGCACCTGTTGAAATCCAAATCGTTGGCTATAAATACAGAGGAGTAGCTTCATTTTTCACTACCGAAAATGTGCAAACTCTCCCCTCATCTTCTGCATTCTGCATTACTATTTTCAAAACAAAAAAACGTAAGCATAAGTGTAGTTTACTGCCATTTGTTGAGTTTGTCAAAGTTTTGTAATTTTCATTGCCGGTAAGAATAGTTGTTCCGTTCTATCATGGGAGGAATTAATCCAATAACCTTAGGCAACAGTGAGGGGATTAAATTCCTTAAGGAAACACAGTTTTTTGTTGGGCTCGAAATTTTTTCTTCTTCTGTTTATGTTTCTGTTATTGTTTTTTTTGCATAACTTAATTATTTTTTGAATACAGATACTAACAGGGATAATTGAGTGGAATTGGATAAACAGGAGCTTAGATAAGACTATCTTTTCCTATCTAGTATCAATTGATCCTTCAACGTCTGCACCAATTAAATTAGAAGTTTACGAAAGATGAGAGTAGGCTCAAGGGGGATCAAAAGTCTGATTTTCGGTTCCCTAAAATTAGAAAGTTAATTAGACTTCAATTTATGCCTACAAAAGAAAAATCAACAAAAATAATCCATATGATCCTAAAGAAAAACTTGCCTATACATCTTTCTATCATACGCTTGTGAATTAAAGGGCGGTATCGAGTCAGAAGAATGTTGCAGATCTTCACTTCCCTTTTACGATTCAACAAACCCTTTCGGATAAGACTAACGGAACTCGGAAGCACAAACTTATTCATTTCAAACAAAGTTAAGGATTAAATATACTAATACATATAATTCAACGATCAAAATTAGAATTAACATATAATTCGAGGACCAAGAGTGCAATCTGCCCAAAAACCCTCACACTCCAAAGTCCAAACTAAAGAAAATCACCGCCAAATATTCTCAGAGTTTTTGCTCAGACATGGCGGACGAAGAAGCACTCTGTGAAGCAGCTGGGAATGGAAACATCAACAAAATCAAATCTCTAATTGAGTCCGGCGCCGATGTCACCTACTTCGACAAAGGCGGACTTACTCCGCTGATGCACGCCGCCAAGCATGGCCACGCCGAGGTGGTAAAAGCTCTTCTCGATGCTGGTGCCCCATGGAATGCGTTATCTCCTTCAAATGACTCTGCCGGTGACTTCGCCATGGACGCTGGTCATCAAGACGCCTTTGGCGTTCTTCTCAATTCCGGTGCTTACTTTTAATCCCTGTACTCTCTTTCTTATATAACACCATAATTTATAAGAAAATTTATGTATTATTCTAAGTGAGATGGAATTTGAAGTAGTAATATGTGTATTAGCAATACCTACACAAGACGACTTAAATCACTAAAATACTCTTGAAGTAACGGGACTAGTTTTGACATCACATTTCCTGCATAAAAAACCCTGTTTTGTTATCCAATGCATAATACTTCATGTATTCATGAACCAATATACCTGTTATTCTATCTTATGTAGCTGACAGCTTTAAACTTCCTATTTTTTAGGCATAGGTAAATTATGTAGTCCCTCCATCTAATTTTATGTGACGTTTTCTGACTAGGCACTAGTTTGAGATGTAGATTGATGTCTATATTATATTAGTGGTAGTGAAAGAATATATCTGAGTAATGGTTGCAAAATTTAGTCTGATAAAAAATGTTATCAGTGGGGTGGTGTCGAACATATTGGAACATCACAAAATGGAAAGAGTGTCAGATTTTTAGGGACGGAAGGAATAGTTAGTAGTAAAGAATTGACACAAAAACTAACTTATAGAAGTAAATAACTTATTATGTCAAATCAGCTCAAGGTCGAGCATCCATGGCGGTTTACAAGCGAGAGAAAGGGGAATATTCTAGAACAGTAGAGAGAGGAAAAATAGAGAAAGTGAAATCTGAAAATGATCACTAGAATCAGAATTATGACAAGTACTGTAGCATACATATATACATCAAAATGAATTTCTAATCTATGTCTAATCTAACCACTTTACAGATATAGCCACTATACAATTTACATAATTAACCACTAATAATCTCAATACCCCCCCTCAAGTTGGTGGTGTGGAAAACACTGCCAACTTGTGTAGAGCAGCTGAATGTCGAACTCCTGTCAGTGCCTTTGTTAGAACATCAGCTAGTTGATTTGTTGTTCCCACATGATGTAATGAGATCAGCCCTTCCTGTAGCTTATGTCGTACAAAGTGACAGTCAACTTCTATACGTTTAGTTCTCTCATGAAATACAGGGTTCCTGGCTATGTGCATAGCTGATTGGCTGTCACAAAACACAGCAATTGGCTTGGGAGATGGTACTGAAAGTTCTTCAAACAATCGACTAAGCCATACCAATTCTCCCACTACCTTTCTTAAGGCTCTATACTCTGCTTCTGCTGAGGAGAGGGAGANAATTTTTTTCAATGTAGATTTTTTCCCCGTAAAGTCTAATTCTAATATAGAGACATGGCAATAGATATAAATATAAGTCTTTTTTTTTTCTTTCAGAAAAATATTACGTACTACGTCTTTAGATTTAGTGTTAAATTTTAATTTGGACTCCAAAATGACTTAGCCATTGTTTTGAACTAAAAAAAATATAAATAAATCACAAATAAATATACACATATTAACCAAACCAAACCTAAAATCATCCGTCGTAATAAGTATTATATCAATTTTTAGAACTTCAATGACTACTGCATTTTCACTTCGGTTGCTATATAATAATATTGCATATAGAGAATTGATTAAATATCAACGCGCAAAGCACGTACATAGAGACTAGTACTTACTATATTAAAAGCACGAAGACCCTTAGCGAAATGTTGTTCGCCTTTTTTACCTTTTAAAAATAGAATTAATATTGGACAAAATTGTAATTTAGGTTACCTTCCTACTATTTAAGATTTTAAAATTAATTCTCATTAATATACTTGGCCTAATATTTAGGACCTTCCTTAAATTGAAATTTCTCTTTGTTAGGCAGTATAATAAAACCTTTAAATATAAGATGTTCATAAACAAAAAAACTAATGATTTTTTATTAGATGCGTTTTTTCTTTTGTTACTTATGTTAAGAACTCTAGGAATGTTTTCTTTTTTACCTTTTCTTATCTTGTAAGAAATTTTACGAATACTTTTTTTTTTTAATTTAGATTAGAAAACAATACCAAACATAGAATTAAAAATAGATTACATTACGCTCCTCTAATTCCATGCCATCGAAGGTAAACTTTATTTAAAACAAGTCACTAAACATAGAATAAAAAGTAAGTACAATTCTTTGTTTAGTTAGTTAAATATCATTAACCTTCTTCATATTGAGAGATTTAGGTTTTTGTTTAATCTTTATTTTACATCTTTATATCTCATAGACATAACTTAATAATATTTATGCAATTTTAAGAAAATATAAACTCATTGCACACGCGCAACGCGCGTAACCTTAGACTAGTATATTATAAATTTGAGATCGTTGTAGGAACTTATAAACTTTAAATTCTGAATTCGCCTCTGATCCTAGGCAGTGGTGCACACATGATTTTGTGCAAGTGACATCAATCTATTCTCTCAACTCAACTTGTATGTATGTTTTTGGTTTTGGGGTTTTAGAGATTATAAAGCTTTATTTCTTGTTCCAAATTAATGTATACTTTGTGTTATTTTCAAGTGATATTTGTCTATTTTATATATACATATTATTTTTTTAAAAGAAAATATAGAGTGATGTATGTGCGAGCGCACGCATGTGTGCTTTCATGCCTCTGTGTGAGTTTTTTCAACGGAGCTTGTCGATGACATCTTTTGTGTGGCAAACTTTGCAGGCCAACTTAATTGTTCCAACTTCCAAATGAAATTGGAACTTAATAGTTGAAACTAAGGGTGGCAAATAGGCGGGTTGGATTGAATTTGGGCGGGTAAAGATGGGTTAGGTCAATAAATGGGTCATCGCCCAATCCAGTCTAAAGT
The DNA here is from genome assembly GCF_001879085.1 of Nicotiana attenuata. Taxonomy (NCBI): domain Eukaryota; kingdom Viridiplantae; phylum Streptophyta; class Magnoliopsida; order Solanales; family Solanaceae; genus Nicotiana; species Nicotiana attenuata. The sequence goes on from NW_017673110.1 coordinate 50,325, forward strand.
ATACTTGTGATAAGATGGGCTTGGTCAAGATGGGCTAAACAATAGGTCATAGCCCAACCCGCCCAACTTGACCCATATTTTAGAACCATGCTCATCTTGTATAAACAAAGTCTTTTACCTTTTATACACCTACTAGTAAACTTGTTCGCGCGATTATCAAAGACAATAGTTTAGAAAAAATATTTTTATATTTTCAATCGCGATAGAAAAATTAATACTTAACTTGTATGTGTATATGAAATTAATTTATATATAGTTGAAATCACAAATATGATTTTTCTCTTAGAATAAGAGATTAGATGAACCTCATTTTATCAGTTTTTTTTAAATAAAGGAAAAGGAAAAAGAGATAGTTGGAAAACTTTTCACACACATGTATATATACACACATAAATTACGTGTCTTGTGTGTATGGATGATTCTCTTAGTCAAATTATATATTAGAGATACATGTTTATAAGCACCTGATAGTTTTGTTTATTAGATAGTAAAACTTTTTAAATTATAGAATTTTCTTCTAGTCAAATAAATGAAACGATACAATAAAAAGAAAATATCATGAAAAATTAAAAAGTAAGGAAACTACAAACAGAAAGAGAGAAAAAAACAAATAAATAAATGGCAACGCAAGTTGCTCTCTCTATCCATATCATTTCTTATTTCTTTTCTACCAAAGTAGTATTATTTTTTCTTGTATGATCTTTTTCATTATTCTTCTTTTCTTGCATTTTCAATTGTTTTTCCTTTCAATTCTTCGTGCCTTAAAATAGCTCAATTTTCAAATCACATTACTTCCCCTCTCCACAAATTTTAATACCATCTCTGCCGTACCTTTCTCTCTTCGTGTGCGAATTCTGATGCTTCTTCTTCATCTTTCAGAAAGATTTTGATTTCCTGCATACTTTGTTCGTTGTTACATGTAATATTTTATTTATAATTTTATATCTGCCTTGTAAGTGCCGGTTCTTTCCACATTCCCTATTCCAAGCACAAACCGAAAATATGATTATGCCAAGTTATTATATGTTGAAAAGTTTTAATTCTGAGATCATTAAGCTATTTGAGTAAATTAGATTACCGTGGATCGTGAGAAACTCCCGACAGTACCAAGCTCGTGTTAGTTCCTTGGAATGCTTCTTTCACAAAAATAAACGGGATAAAACACAATAAAAAAATATTCCCATAGTTTAAGTAATCATACCTTGATTAACACTAAGGTTGATGGTGTTGATATATTGTAAAAGTCGAAAACGTTTCTATTGGAGCATGAGTGTTCCTTGAAATTAATTTTTGCAGCCAGCGAACTATACGCCTCACTATTGAAACTCAATGCAGTAATACAAGCACAAGCTGTTCGGCCACAATAAAATAATTAAATGAAACATATTTTTATGCTGGACATATCAAATCAATGATTTATGAAAAAAAAAGGTAAAAGAAGAAAAATTTGAGAAATAATCCATGACTTTGTGATCAAAATCTTCATCATATTTTGCTCTTCTTGTGGACTTGATTGGATCACTGGTAGAAAGTAAAAATAGTCGGAGTATGCAAATATGCAATTTAATGGGACACATTAATTATTTGGAGGTTATAGAGTTAAAAAGTCACAACCCTAATGATGAGGTGTGAGTTATAGATGTTGACTTTTTAAAATTAGAGAAATGTTTTACATTCCTAATTAATTGCAATGATTGATTTGAATTGAATAAATTAGAACGGTTAAATTGAATTGAATGGAAAGTTGTGACTTTTGGATTTCTAATCAAAAGAACTAAATTGAATAGAACAGAAAAATGAAAGACAGGCCAAAAAAAAAGAGAAAAAAGATAAATGGCAATCCTAATCTTATAGAGGTGCCACATCATCTTTACTATTCCCAACTTTAGATATATATATATATAGATGTATAAAAGGTAAATAAATACTATTAGTATTTTGAGAATCAAAATATAACAAATTAGTATTTAAAATGTGTAAGTTAAAAAATATTTTGCAGGTGGAGGGGGGGGGGGGTTGGGGTGGGTGGGTGGTGCAAAAATGAAAAAATTAAAATTGAAAATACAGNCATCACAAGCTTTACCAATCTCCAGAGGCCTCTTCATTGAAGGGGCCTGCAGAACACATAGTTATTAGTGAAAGCTACTAGGCTTCTAGGATTTACATTAGTTAGACCATGAATGGAAATAAGATTGTATCTGAAAGAAGGTACAAACATTACTTTATGTAAAGTGATGTCAGGCACAAGGGCTACACTACCAATCTCAGTTACTTTTACTTTGTATCCATTTGGTAAAACAACTAGGAGAGGATAGGGTAATGTTATGATATTAGTCAGTAGGTTTTTGTTGAAAGTCATATGGTTTGATGCCCCTGAATCTAGGATCCAAGATTCACTCTTGTTTTTGAGACACTGACATGACAATTTACCAAAATCTATTGAGGAAGTGCAGACTATTATACCTGCGAAGTTTACAGCTCCATTGATAGAATTGCTGGTATTTGCATTGTCTCCTCCATTGCTGGCTTGAAAATGCTGAAGCAAATTCAGAATTTGTCCATAGTGCTCCTTTGACAGGCTGATAGTTTGGTCTGTGTTTAAGTCACATTGTGCTTCTCCTTTGTTAGATGGATTTTTGAAGAGTGATCACCATGTACATTAGCTACTATTCTTTTCCCTTTGCTGAAGTTCTGATTGCGATTGAAACTCTGAAAATTCTGGTTGAACTGTTGATTTGGATTGTAATTTTAATTGCGAGACTGTCCAAAACTCTCAGGATAGCCATGTAATTTGAAGCATTTGTCTTTGGTATGCCCTGGCTTCTTACAATAGTCACACATAGGTCTCCCCCTTCCTTGCCCAGTATGATTGTTGTTGTTCGATGAGTAGTTGGTTCTATAACCATTAGGTCTGGAGTTAGTAACATTCATGGAGGTAGATTCAACAAACAGCTGAGTATGTGGTTTGATTTCCCTCTGCTTTTCATCTTGTATTAGGAGAGAAAACACTTGAGCAAGATTAGGGAGTGGGTTCATCATGAGGATGCTACCTCGGATTATAGTGTAGGTTTCATTTAGGCCCATGAGAAACTGTATTAGACGTCTATCCTGTTCAGCCTTGTAAAAATTTTCCTTTGCTCCACAGATACAAGTACATGTACATTGTGATTTTTTGCTCAAAGTGCTCAACTCTTCCCAAAGTTTCTTCAATTTTGTATAATAACTAGTGATATCGAGAGTCCCTTGAGATGTATCATTTATTTCCTTCTGTATTTGATATAATCTGGCTCCATTCGTCTGCTCATACCTATCTTCCAATTCAATCCATAGCTCCATGGCATCATTTGCGTATTCGACGCTGTCTGCTATTTCTTTGGACAGTGAATTAAGTATCCACGAAGTTACCATATCATCACAACATTCCCACTGACAAAATGTAGGTGATTGAGGATCTGGACGCTTGCATTCAGCGTTGATGAACCCTAATTTGTTCTTCACTGATAGTCCTCGCAATACACTGCGTCTCCATGAGCGATAGCCAATTCCACTGAATGCGACAGAGACAAGCATAGCTCCGGGGTTATCCGATGGATGCAGATACAAAGGATCACCGGGATCAATTCCGGAATTTCCTGGAACTGGGACATGCACAGCGGTGCCAGTCAGATTGTTCGAATCGTCTGAATCGCCGATAGCCATTAGTGATTAAGGCTAGATATGTGATTTTCGTACCTTTAAAAGTGAAATCCCCCTATTTCCGATGTGAAATTAGGGCAAAAATTGAAAAACTTTCGGTAAGCAATCAAATTGGAACAAAACTCAGAGATAACAAATATGAAGATGAGAAGAAGCGACAGAGATGTGGTAGATCGAAGCGGTAGGCTCTGACACCATGTCAAATCAGCTCAAGGTCGAGCATCCATGGCGGTTTACAAGTGAGAGAAAGGGGAATATTCTAGAACAGTAGAGAGAGGAAAAATAGAGAAAGTGAAATCTGAAAATGATGACTAGAATCAGAATTATGACAAATACTGTAGCATACATATATACATCAAAATGAATTTCTAATCTATGTCTAATCTAACCACTTTACAAATATAGCCACTATACAATTTACATAATTAACCACTAATAATCTCAATAATATTGTTTACAATCAAAAATATAATTGATTATATTGCTATTGTTGCTTTCTTTAATAAGTACTAGTTGTATATTATTATCATTAATGTTTGTCTATGTTCCCCAATACGTCTGAGAGTCAACCTGATATTATCAGATAGAAATCTATTGAAAAGTACGTTTGAAGCCATTACTTGAAGCAATATCATTCTTGTTATCATCAATATCATCGATATCTTCCCAAAGTTTCTTCAATTTTGTATAATAACTAGTGATATCGAGAGTCCCTTGAGATGTATCATTTATTTCCTTCTGTATTTGATATAATCTGGCTCCATTCGTCTGCTCATACCTATCTTCCAATTCAATCCATAGCTCCATGGCATCATTTGCGTATTCGACGCTGTCTGCCATTTCTTTGGACAGTGAATTAAGTATCCACGAAGTTACCATATCATCACAACGTTCCCACTGACGAAATGTAGGTGATTGAGGATCTGGACGCTTGCATTCAGCGTTGATGAACCCTAATTTGTTCTTCACTGATAGTCCTCGCAATACACTGCGTCTCCATGAGCGATAGCCAATTTCACTGAATGCGACAGAGACAAGCATAGCTCCGGGGTTATCCGATGGATGCAGATACAAAGGATCACCGGGATCAATTCCGGAATTTCCTGGAACTGGGACATGCACAGCGGTGCCAGTCAGATTGTTCGAATCGTCTGAATCGCCGATAGCCATTAGTGATTAAGGCTAGATATGTGATTTTCGTACCTTTAAAAGTGAAATCCCCCTATTTCCGATGTGAAATTAGGGCAAAAATTGAAAAACTTTCGGTAAGCAATCAAATTGGAACAAAACTCAGAGATAACAAATATGAAGATGAGAAGAAGCGATAGAGATGTGGTAGATCGAAGCGGTAGGCTCTGACACCATGTCAAATCAGCTCAAGGTCGAGCATCCATGGCGGTTTACAAGTGAGAGAAAGGGGAATATTCTAGAACAGTAGAGAGAGGAAAAATAGAGAAAGTGAAATCTGAAAATGATCACTAGAATCAGAATTATGACAAGTACTGTAGCATACATATATACATCAAAATGAATTTCTAATCTATGTCTAATCTAACCACTTTACAAATATAGCCACTATACAATTTACATAATTAACCACTAATAATCTCAATAATATTGTTTACAATCAAAAATATAATTGATTATATTGCTATTGTTGCTTTCTTTAATAAGTACTAGTTGTATATTATTATCATTAATGTTTGTCTATGTTCCCCAATACGTCTGAGAGTCAACCTGATATTATCAGATAGAAATCTATTGAAAAGTACGTTTGAAGCCATTACTTGTTTTAATATCGTGTGTAGTTCAACTAAAATTCTGAAGCTGCTTAGCTTAATATTACTGATCAAACATGTTTACTCTTCATTATATAGCAATCCAGGCAGAGTTAATCCTTGGAACAATCGCAAGGAAAGAAAATGCAAAGGGGAACTCAGATGGGGACTATTTAGAAGATAGAGTTAGTTTCAGTGAAGATAAGATTATGGACGCTGATAGCAAGGCTGTTATGATGGCTTGGGAGAAGCCATTGATGGAAGCTCACGCGAAGGCTGTCTGCTCAAATGGTGGCCACATACTGAACATTGGATTTGGGATGGGCCTCGTAGATACTGCCATACAGCAATATGCGCCTTTGTCGCACACTATCATTGAAGCTCATCCAGAGGTCTATGATCGTATGATACGCGCTGGGTGGGGTGAGAAGGAGAATGTGAAAATCATATTTGGTCGGTGGCAAGATGTCATTTCAGTACTTGAATCTTATGATGGTAAACTCCTACTTCTAGCCTTCCCAGCTTCAAAAGAAGAAAGAAACTGTTTACTCAACATATGCTAATAATATACTTGCTTTGATTTTACTGCTGTGTTAGCTGTGTTGCTTGTGTTAGCTGTGTTGCTTGTGTTGTGAATTTGTTCCTTATAGATTTTCAGTTATTTAAATAACTAAATCACTTTCTCTTATCATACCTATAAGCTACAAAGGGAACATGAGGATATCCTACTTCAATGTTTCACTGCACTTAGTTTAGCGTGGAAAACTCGAAAACCTTGAAGCAAACATCCCATCAATGTAACAACAACAACAATAAACCCAGTGTAATCCCACAAGTAGGTCGGGAAGGGCAGGTGTGTACGCAACCTTACACTACCTTGTGAAGGTAGAGATGCAATTTCCTATAGATACTCGGCTCAAGCAAAGCAGAGTCATACAGTTTTTAAAGGAAATACAATAGTGGAAAAGCCATGAAAGAAGCAATATCATTCTTGTTATCATCACACCCCCCCCCCACCCCCGCGCGCGCGCGCGCGGTTTTACTACTAAGTATCCCATATTGATAGTTTGTGCATCATTCTTGTTATCATGAATACTTGATACATGTTCTTCAGGCTATGTATGCACTTGCAAAAATTTTATTATTGGGGGTATGAACTTAGAGACACAGTTCTACATAAAATCAATTTCCTCTGTAAAAAACTTTGTAGGAGGTTGGGAGGCTGTCCTCTTAAATGTTTATCTTCATGGGGGAGTAATGTTCTTTCGAGCTAATAACTGTTGATTTGATATGTTGATTCTTGTCGTTCCAATGATGTTAATGCCTCCCAACCAACAATATACTATAGACGGTAAAATCTATTATCAATCAGGGAAGGAAGGGGGCATTGGCAGCAAAAGTAATCTAGATCGTAATAATAAAACGAAAGCACATAGTAAACAAAGAGAGACGGAGGGCGATGGTTTTTATTGATAGTGCCTGTCCACAATGTTACAGGGCTTCGTTGAAGCAGAAAGGTACAAAGTATTCTATCTAGTAAGAAAATTAAAGGTTGCAGCAGTAGAAGTTGTAAAATGAGCAGTGTGATTGTTTCGTGACTAAGAGGGTGTTTGGATTGGCTTATTTTAAGTGTTTATTGTCTTTTAAGCACTTTTCTAGTTTTTTTGGTGTTTGGCAATGATAAAAAGTGCTTAAAAGCACTTACTTTTAGGCATGAGAAGTGCAAAAATAAGCCAGAAGCCAAAAGTTAGGTATTACCGACTTGTGGCTTTTGGCTTTTAGCTTATAAACTACTTTTTAAAAGTCAATCCAAACACCCTCTAAGCTGATAGTAGTATTTTTGGATGTTCGATTGTGGAAGGTCTGACTACCCATTTGTAGAACGGGAGATTTGGTTATCTCAGAGTCCAAGTACCGTTGGAGTCTCTAAAGACAAAGATCTGAGCTAGTTGGGTAAGACCGTGGCCAAATATCTCAGGGTTGGTTGAGGAATCCAGTGGACTCTCAGCCTTATTCCTTTGGGCTTGAGCGGAGACAGTAACGTCATTGAGCTGTGGGCCAGGCATGTGGAGGTCGTGATTCATGGCCAAAGATCCACGTATTGAAGTTCCTGAGCATAGCACTTTGATGTGATTGGGGTCGTGTAATCAATCATGGAATTCTGTCATACAATGAAATAGATTCGGTGGCTCTTATCATATAGGAGTTGGTTCAGGACTGTCTAGCTAAGTACGTAGCTGGCACGATTTATTTTTGATCACTACACATATAATGCTCTATAACTTGCAAAAACAATAACACAACTAATAGAAGAGATGCCGGCAAAAAAGTTATAGATCTCCGACGTTGCAAACTTGATCATGTGAGTTAATTATTCAAGATCAGATCTCTTTTGCTAGGTTAAAGTTCAGCTTCTATCTGTTGCCTTCTTTTTCTCAGCTTTGTGATTTTATCTTAATGTGAGTCTGCTTTGTTCTGCAGGCATATTTTTTGATACTTATGGGGAATATTACGAAGATATGCAGGAATTTCATCAACATCTTCCTAGATTGTTGAAGCCTGGTGGTATCTATTCATTTTTTAATGGTCTATGTGGAGGTAACCCTTTCTTTCATATCGTCTACTGCCAGATAGTCTCCTTAGAGCTTGAGAGTTTGGGATATTCTACGCAGCTGATACCATTACCAGTGAAGGATTGTTTAAGTGAAACAGTTTGGGAGGGTGTTAAACAGAAGTACTGGCAGTTAGATACATATTACCTCCCTGTTTGTCAGTCTATGAGCGAATCAGAATGATATTCTCTTCTAGCAGCACTGATAATGTGGTGTCAGATGAATGTCTCCTACGCTTCATTTCTTTGCTTGTTGTGTATGCATTTTGTATCGAATTTAATAGTGGTAGTAACTTTCATTTGCCGTTTATTCTTTTAATGGTATCCTTTTCTCAATTTAGCTTCGTACGAGAAAAAAAAATTATGTTACCTTCTTGATTATGTTTGTCGGATGGCATGTTTCTTAAAATTTTTTAGGCCATGAATGTGCCGTTACTCCGAGGGGATTATTTAGGTGCAAATTGAGTCACAAGATATAGTCAATGACTGAGATTAGACCGAAAGCCAATTGTATTTATCCATATTGCGTGGCGTGGTACATAATAATCAGGCAAGTAAAGCACCAGTCTTTTGCTGGACAAATTAACCAACATTTTCCTTGTCTAGATGCTGGAATTGCCTACGCCTCTTAATTATAGGTCAGGGCTGTTTGTTTAGTTGGTGCAATATTGGAGGAGTAGCTGCTGCACACTAGTAATTATTTTATAGGAATATTTGCACTTGTACATTTGCAGTGAATGACTTAGAATTAGCATAATCATGTCCAACTGAAAGCAATTGGGCTAGCAACAACATGTTGTCCATCTGACCATTCCAGTCGAGCAAAGCTAGTTGTGCCTGATGGCTTGGAACTAGCAGTGAATGTCACAGTGTAGGTTTTCTTTTCGTTCATTCGACTGAAAGTAAGTGTTTGTGGTTCAACCAGAATCTTCACTTCCTGCATTTCAGAAGAGACTGAGGCCTTGTATGTAGCTGGATTTCCCACGTTTGTTAGAGTCCTCGTATATCTGGTCACTGTGGGTGCACTACTATTTGCATGTTCGCCCCAGGCCGTTTCCAAAGGAATGGCAAAAGATGGGTAATTAAGGTCAGCAACTCTATATTCCTTATTGTTTTCACAGGAAATGTCTCGCTTCGCGATGACCTTGATCATTCTTGGACTGTAGTCCAGGGCACAAAGGAAGTTTATATAGTCATCGACCGTGAGATCATACACTAAACCAGGATTCAGAGCTGCTGTTGGATTCACATGTCCAGCGCCATGATCAAATGGTGTAGATGACATTCCTGTTGCAACATCCTCTATCATTTTTCCGTTCTTGTATGTGCTGTAACCTGTAGTCATCAGTGCTGACCTTATAGCTGCTGGACTCCATTCTGGACGGGCGGCTTTGAGTAGTGCTGCAAGCCCACTTACATGGGGACATGACATGGAAGTTCCAGAGATGATGTTGAAACCCACATTCCTGGTGTCTTCTGGCAAACCTGTTGGTCCAACTTTTCCTGTCCAACCAGCGAGAATATTGACACCTGGTGCTATCAAATCAGGTTTAAGTATCTCCGGTGTGATTGGGTTTGGCCCTCTGGAACTAAAAGCTGCGACGACCGGTGATGGTTGAACACCCAACTTGGTACCTCCAAATGCAATTGTGGTAGTTGGATTTCTGTCAGAAGCAATGTACCTTTTGATCAAGTCACCAGCAGTTTGACCAACTGCAGCTGTTGGTATGAGATGTGCATCAGCAACCAACTCATCTCCGTAAGAGTCTGTGTTTGCCAAAATCATCCCTATTCCACCAGCATCTTTGACAACCAAACCCTTCTGTGCCCTTGCATTCATCCCTCGGTCACATACCACAATTTTCCCAGCAACTTTTTCTGGAATCAGACTACCACTTGTGCATAAATTGCCATTTGATGCTTGGCTGGCATTTGCAGCATACACCAGTGGCATCACAGAACTAGGTAATACCTTTCCACTGTAAAGTGATACTCCATTGTATTTTTCCCCATTTCCAATGCTAATATATGCTGGGAATTCACGGTCCATGGTCCCTGCACCTACAGTAGTTATCCATGGTGCAACGTTGGAGAGGGATCCAGAGCCTGGCCCGCCATTCCCAGCCGAGCACGAGACGAAGATTCCTTGAGAAGCTGCAGAAAATGCTCCAATTGCTACTATATCCCTGTAATAATCAGAAATTGTGCCACCAAGGGACAGTGAGAGTACATTTACACCATCTATGACGGCCTGGTCCATCCCTGCTAGTATGTCGCTGCTAAAACATCCTCCAGACCAACATACTTTATATGCAGCCACTCTTGCGTGTGAAGCCATCCCACGTGCTGTACCAGCAGCATAACCAAAGAGGCTAGCTCCAGTTACAACCGAGCCAGCTGCTGTAGTTGCAGTGTGTGTCCCATGGCCATCATCGTCCCTTGGTGACTTGGATTCTGTGGTCTCATCAATTGCCCCAAAAGCTGCTTCATAACCTTGTGAGAAAAACCTTGCACCAATGAGTTTCCGGTTACAGCTTGATGCTTTGAAGTTCTTGCCAATTTGGCACTCACCCTTCCAGCTCGTAGGGACTGGACCTAGTCCAGTGTCATCAAAACTTTTTGATTCAGGCCAAACACCAGTGTCCAGCACACCAATAATGACCTCACTCCTTGTTTCAGCTTGAAGAAAGAATGATTTACTTTCACGTCCTTCAAGTCCCAGAAATGTAGGGGATCGAGTGGTATGAAGCTCGTATCTCATTTCCTCATGGACCGAGAGAATTCCAGGTTGCTGTTCAAGTGATTTGGCTTCATCAGCTGTTAGCTGTGTTGAGTAGCCATGGATGACATTGTTGTAGGTGTAAAGCATGTTGGCGCCTTTGGATACTGACTTCAAAGATGAGTCATACCACAGAGTATGATCATCAAAATCAGCAGGCATGTTGGACTTGTCCATGTGAATTATGTAAGTCTTTTTCTGGTTCTGGCCTGCATGAACAAACACATGAAACAACACTAGGACTAGTGTTGAAAGAACCATGACCCCGGGTCTTGCCATCTTTTCGCGGTTCGTAGTGTCAGGTAACCAGAAGAGGGAAGTTCTCTACTGAAAGGGAAGAGTTTCTTTCCTTTGGTAGAGAAGGGTTGGGTGCTAACTGGCTATTATATGAATGCTGATAATGGTTCATTGAGGGGAAATCATGGGGGCTTATTTATAGAGTAGCCAAGGAGTGTTCGAATACAATTCCTTGGCGTCAAGATTTTTATGTTGATCTATGACCCACTTAGTTGAAATATTTGAATCATGTCAGAGATTCAACTATTTAATTTCCCAATCAAATGATGCAGCCTTTAGGAGAATCTTTTTTCTATCAATTTGGGGTGAGTGGTGACAATATTGTTTTGTACTGTCTGATGCAGATCAAGTGGAAGGTAAGATTGTACGCTGTCTATCAACTCGTGTGTGTAGCTTTTTACCTTTATACTAACAGAGCAACATGGGCCTCCCAATATATAGTATAGTTCCTCTGTTACATAGAAAATTATTACTGAAAGGTTATAGAGAAAAAAACAACGGCCTAAAGTAAAGCAGTATTTCAAGTGTTCTCAGAATTGAAAGGTGCAGTTTTAAAGCAGGACTTGTACGAAGATGTTGCCATCTCTATTTACGGTCAGACTTCTCTATAACAGTTATTCACTGTAAAAGTCAAGTTTTTTATGGAACCAGTTTTTATACTATGTTATAATATATGTTTTCTATAATGGCACTATGTTATAATAACCAAAAAATCTTGGAACAAATGAGGCTGTAATAGGAATGCAGTATGAGAGAGAGGTGTTCTTGATTAGGATAAGAAACCTGTGAACTACATGCTTTGAATGGAGAAATTTTTCTTAGCAATGCTGAAATTAAGGCAGTTTTTTTGAACAGTTTATTTGGAATATTTTTGAAGTTGTAAGTGAATTTATTTCCTTCTTATGGCGAGCTATTGTTTAAATATTTCACCCGAAATTAAGAGAAAAGAGTCGTCCTTCCAACGATATCAATAAAACTGCAACTTTTTTTTTTACAAGAGAGAATATTAGCATGACCCCTGAGCAAGGAAGATAGTACTAAACATAACCCTCAGCAAGGATAATGCGCGTAAATTGAAAAATATTCCAATTTGAAATAAGAAAGATAAATTGAAAGTGTTATGGCCTTGCATTGCTAGTAAGACGACCAATTCAATTCTACAACTGATATTGCTATACCGGTAGATGCTCAAGGAGATGTTCTTTGTAGTAAACCTCAAGATCAAAGTAGCTTTTGTTCAACAACAACAACGACTCGGTGAAATTTTACTAGTGGGGTCTGGAAAGGGTAGTCTATACGCAGACCTGACCCCTACTCCGAACGAGTAGAAATTCTATTTTCGATAGACTCTCGACTTAAAAAGACGAATAAAGTAGTTTTTGTTAGTTTCTAGAATATGATAATTATGTGCGTGTGGATTTGTACACAAAAACAATTGAGTATACGCAGCATATATAAGATCTTTACACATCATTTTCCATATGAGTGGTTTTTTTAAATATATCTTTTTCTCTTTTTGGGATCAAATATAGGAATGGACCGAACGGTAAGTCTATGAAATTGTTGTTCGAGTTGATTTAAAAGAAGGCTTGCGTTATTTAAATTTCTAATTGTGATTTTTTAGAAGAAAGAAGAGAAGGAATTAGGTCATTTCGAAAGAGAAACGAAAAGTGAAATGGATAATATATGTTATAATGCTACTTCACAAAATCCCAATTAATTAAGAAAAAAGACGTAAATATTGGCTGTCACATTAAATTAAAAATTCAGTTGGGAATTTGGGATAAGAAGATCGGATGGTCCAAGCTAGATTTTGTCTAGTGGCGATTTATAGACAACATAATCATTTTCGTACCATAAGGCCAATGACATAATATACCATATTCCACTAAATAAAACTATCATAATTAATTATTATCAGTATCCTGCAGCTTTTTTGCTCAAAGATTTGCTCTATTTATACTTGTTTTCGCATATACATATAGGATCTGAGTTGAGGAAGTGAATTCTGTCGAACTTGCGAGCCCATACTACTAAAATTACTAGAAGAAAAACCAAATTTAACCTTCTTTTCCTAAGCTAAATTATGTAATGTACTTGGGATGTTGGATGAAATTACTAATTTAAGTCGGCGTTTGGACATAAGAATTGTAAAATTCCGAGAAAAAGTGAATTTTTTTAAAAGTGAAAATGGTATTTGAAAATTATAGTTGTGTTTACAACATGAATATAATTTTGGGTTGTTTTTGAATTTTTATGAGTGATCCGACTGAAAATTTTGAAAAATAGACTTTCGAAGTTTTTCAAATTTTCGAAAAGTACCAAAATTCATCTTCAAGTGAAAATTAAAAATTTTATGACTAAACACTGATTTCGAAAAAAAATTAAAAAAAATTTCATGGCCAAACGGGAAAGTCACTAATAATCGAAATAGTTTAGGCGCCTAAAAGAAAAAGCACTAAGATTTTGAGCTAATTTCTGCAATTATTGGTTCATGGAATCCTGCGATCACCTTAATAGTAATTCGGCGCACAAATTGACTCTAAATTCCATGCTATTCTTAGTGAAAGTGAGTTGACAGGAAAACCACTTAATTTTAGTTTATATCTTTATGGCAATTAGCTGGAATGGGCCTACCACTAATAATTGCTGCTGTTATGACAAAATATATTTATTAGTATTTCTTTTTATAGTGTTTTCAAGATGACTAATGGACTATTAATGGCCATTTGTTTTATAATTAGCTAGATGATTGATTGGTCTTTTGACCAAACAGCCAATGGGGATTTTGTCTCATGTTTTACAAAAGTAAAATCTGTCAAATAATTGTAGATTGATTTTGTCCCCGTTCGGCCATAGATTTTGCCAAGTTTTTTCCATTTTTTTTTTAAAAAATATGTTTGTTTATAAATTTTATCCATGTTTTGGCAAATTTGAAAATAAAATTCAAATCTCAAAACTAGCTCTAAACCTGTTTTTGGCCAAAAGTATTTTTGTTTGTTTTTTTAACAATTTTAAAAATTACCCCAAATTATATTTTATGAAAAAACTCACCATCTATTATGAACCAACTAATCCACCAACTAATTACTATCATTTTCTTTTGACTGATGGACCTTGTAATATTATTGTAATTTGACGAACTATAATGGCTAGTAATTGTGTTATTATTAAAATATCAAGTTATGATTTTAGGATAATGTATTACGTAGTTCATTATAAAAATGATAATTTTGTGCCAAACTTACCTATGTTTAGGACTATGGTTTGTGATAATGATAATGAGGGGCATCGATAAAGGTTCTGCATATACAGGATTAACAAGTTTATTTGTTTGGTATTGTTGGGTATTTTTGATAGTTTTTAGAACTTATGTGTATAAGGCACATTTCATATTTTTTTCAAAAGAAAAAAGTGAAATATGGTTTGAAAAATTATATCCAAACAAATTTTCATCTTCAAACTAAACTTTATCCAAATAAAGTTTTTTTAAACAAATTTAAAAATCTATGGCCAAACTCTAATTTAGTATATGCAGTTTCTTCGTGTGGTTTCGAGTGGAAATCATCATCTTGTATGTTCGTTTTGGAGTAATTCTATCAACTTGGTTCATTGAACTTATGGTTAGTGTTGCGGCTATAATAACTAATGAGGAGTCAGTTTATCTGCATGGGAATTATATTATATTATATATATGCTGACAGAGTGATTTTAATTTAACCTGTTACTAGCAAGTTATCTACTTTATATTTTGGATTATCAAATTATGTTTGTTATAAACGGAACGGTTATGATAACTTAACTAGTAAATTAATCCGCGCTTCGCGCGATTTTCTGGAAGGACACAAATGACATTACAAAAATAATTTTTTTTGTGTGAATTTTGTTGAAAAAATGAAGAATCATGAGAAATGGTGAATTACATTCTTATTTGTATAAATCAGGCTACTAATACCAGAATTACATTCTTATTTATATAAATCAGGCTACTAATAGCATACCGATAATAATTTAGCCAAGTAGAACAATGAAAGAAAAGGCACAAATATATTTGCTTCTAAAGCTTGTTGAATGAGAATTTACTATATAATTCGAATAAAACTATTTCATGTCACACTATATCACCATTCAGTACTTCAAAGTTACCATCAAATGCGCTTGACAGTGACGTCTCTTCGGAAGTCTTAAGTTTACATTGAGTCCTTGAATATAACAACAACGAAAAAAGTAAAAAATTTATTGATTGAAAAGAAAATAAAAAAAAAGGGTTAGTTACCCCAAAAATGGTTATCACGTATTAGGGGAAAATCAAAAGTTTAGTGAGCGGAAAGAAAAGTAGAGTTTCTAGTAATATTACATCTCATTTAATAGTGAATTTATTTTGAATATTTTCCTCATAATTTGTTCTAAGAAATGTTCTCAAGTAAAAGGGATTAGGTTTCAATTAATATTTACTTTAGTTCTTCTAGGACAATAGAAGGCAAAGTTAATTATTTTCCACTAGTTTTAGAACTGCATTAACCATTTCTAGTAACTTTATAAATAGTATAATAATATTTTTATTATATTACATTGTAGCAGATATATTTGGTTAAATTTTCTCAAATAGTAATTCCGATGTATAAATTAATTTATATGCTTTTGAGTAAATGAATTTTTAATGGACATCTTGTTATTTGATTTTCTTCTTTTTATTTGAAATCCAATTTTTATACATACAATATAAGATGTATAAAAGAAAAACGAAACTAATCGAAGTAGAAAAACGAATTAATCAAAGTAGGAAAAAAATATAAGAACAAACAATGCCAACTTTTCGTGTTTAAAGACAGAATTGAACTAAAAAAATTCATGTTGTACTTTCAAATTTCTTTTTTTTATTTGAAATCTAATTTTTATAAGCGTAATATAAGATGTGATTTCGTTATCTCAAGTTTTCAATTTTTTAAAGGAAAACAAAATTCAAAGTAAAAAAGAATAAAAGAACAAACAATGCCAAGTTTCTATGTTAAGACTGAATCAAATTAAAAAAAAAAGTTCATGTTGTAGTTTTTAATTTCACCTTTGTGCTATTCTTTATTTCCATTTTTTCAGCTCCCCACCCCCTAGTTGTTATACACTCCTCATACGCCTTAATCACGTTTTGGATCCTTCCAGACCAATCTTTCATCAATTTGCCACCTCTTGGCAAAGTAGGCTGATGGGCAAGCCCCCTCCTGTAGCAATGGTGTGGGGCGTCAGAGGCTCTTCTTCAACCCCAGGATGTGATGAGTCGACATCGAGGTGCCAAACGACTCCGTCGATAAGAGCTCTTGGGAGTCATGTGAAAAACACGATCGCCTGCCAGTGGAAGGTTTTCTGCGTTCAGTCAATCAAAAAGTTAAAATTTTACCACTTTATTATGATAATAACTAAACTTTTTCTGCCTTGTAGCTAGTACTAATAGAAGTGTATGATAAATATATTTTAAATTCTTCACATTCTATTCATTCATCATAATATTACTGCATGAACCCGCCAAGGTATTACTATAAACTATGCATTACTCGAATTTATTTTGTAGAGACAAAAACTTCGTTTACTAACTGAAAAATCAAGCAAGAAAAGAGATGGGAAAGGGAGAAAACTAATAAACTACTTAATATTCTTTTCTATTTCTTGTGGAATTAGACTTGTATGTGAAGCGTGTTTTTATTTTCTCACAAGCAAATTCAGCATAACCAAAACTCCGCTCAAAAATCCCAAATTTCAAAAACAGCTACTAACAATATACTTCAAAAATCAAAAATAATCCAAAATGCCAACAAAATTAACCTTCAAAGACAACCAAACATAAAATTTAAGCAATGAAATTACAATAAGTATAACACCAGAGACTAACATGCTAAGCACAATAAATATTTCAATTTTCAACAATTCGAGGAGAAAAAGGCCTCAAACACAAAGGGCAATACTTCCAACTAACATCAATGAAAATAGAAAAAGAAAAATGTTAAAAGCAAAAAAAAAAAAAAAGGTAAAATGAGGGGAGAAGGCAAAAAGCTGATGGCAGCACCAAAAAATAATCTTTGAGATGCATCTTCAAGCCTTTGGCTTTTTCTCCGCCATAGTTTTATCATCGGAGGGTTTCCCAACACTGGTTTCTTCTCAGTCTTATGCCTGCCCTTAGGGCTTTGGATTTTATAAAGCCAAATAAAAAAATATTCTAAGAAAATGGATACAGGGATTTGAGGAAAAGAAATAAATGCAGTAATAATGAGGGGGAGAAAACGGAAGAGAAGTAAGGAAAAGATGAATTTGAAGAAAGGGAGTAAATAGAGTAATAATGAGCATAAAGAAAACGGAAGAAAGAGAGATGAAATAGATTTGATGAATAGCAATAAAAGGAGTAAGAATGACAAAGAGATTTTTTGCATTTTTTTTGACAGAAAATAAGAAAAAAGTTCAAAATCTGAGAAAAAGATAAGCTATCATATTGGTTAAAGAAGTATGCCACGTTACCTTTTCTATTCCCCAACTTTATATTTATATATAGATTTGATGGTGTAAGAGAATATTATGTATTGTTAGTACACAAAACTTAGCTCATCATTTTATGAAAAAGTTACACGAGACAACAAACATATAGACTATATTTACCATTCGTAACTATAATTTCAGATAATTATTATTTGTAGTTATATTTATAACAAATCCACCTGTAGTACTGAAACAAGAGATCAATTGTTTTCAACTGAAATATGAGAGCAACTAGCTCTCGTAGCTTTAAAACATTTTATTTTTCTGTATTTTTGTATTTCGGCTTGGTTATATTCGTTGCGCAGATGAATACAGTTGAAACATACTGTATTCGTTGCTTGTCTGAATATAAGTGATACAAGAGGGTAAGAATTAAACAGTAGCTACGAATGATAATTAGGAAAACTATAATTAGGTATGGTAATTTGGCTCGAAACGGTAGTACTTTATGAAAATTCCTCCAATTTTATAAAGTTTCAGTCTTGTAACGTTATTAGTAAATTTTTCTCTTTTTTTTTTTTAAACTTCTAAAGATGGCCGACCATTTTTAGAAATTATGAGAATTAAGTTGCTTTACAATAAATCGTGATACTAATTGCCAGCAATAATGAGATTGATAACAATTGGTGAACTGCTGAGCCCAGCTTCAATTCGTTGGATTATTATAACCATATGCTATATATATTACATATATCATTTTCATGTTGTAATCACTCTCGTTTTCAACTTTAACAGTGACAACTGCCAAACAAAAATATGTTTCTGAATCTGATTGGTCATACGTTTGGAATTTGATTAATCTACTCTCAGCCTCAAGTGCATATAACTTTGTTTACCTCAAAAATACGAATAACAATTAAATTTAATTTGTGGTTTTAAAGATATGCCATTTAGTTCAATACCAATATAGTTAAGGAATATGAAGTAGAAATGAAAAAGATAAGTGAATCAAACCAATGTTACTTGACAGTAATGACCTCGAGATGGGCTAAGAGCAATAAAGTAAGAAAAGTAAAGCAAGACAACAAAGCTAAAGGACAATGCAGATGAACAATAAACAAAAAGTAGAGAGTATATTCTTTTTTCAGTGATTGTGTATTACAAATGATTGGGGCCCCCCTTTATATAATAGGGGAATCCTAAATATGGAATATTTCTATTTACAGTAGGGAATATTCCTGATACAGCTGTCTAACCGCCTAGTACGGAATCGTAGTATCATATTCCGGGATTTGCGCCATGATTTTGGGGACGTGGCAGGAAACTAGCTCATTCTGTTACAAATCCATAACGGTACTATTTCGGGGTCGAGCACACTTGGCCTCGGTATTCCTCGAACTCCTATCCGGGCATTGCACTCTGTCTTCGAGCTCGAGTCTGGTCCGCCGGGCTCGAACTCGACTTTGCCCGGACTCGGGCTTAAGACGGACCCTCGAGTTTATAAATCGGAGGCATATGATTTTGACCGTATATAAACTTTAAAAGCTTTAAAATAGTAGTACACTTTTTTCTCGCTGATCGAGCAAAAAACAAACCTATGTAAATAGTTCAGTCTGATAAAAGCCTATTATCTTGGACTTGATCGTGCCCTTTGGGTCGGTCAGGCTCATGTGACATTCGACGTCAATGACGAATGCTGCCCCCCCCAAACCCAAACCACACACACAAAAAAACCCAAAAGGTTGTACATTTTATGTAGAATTTATGGGGTTT
The DNA here is from genome assembly GCF_001879085.1 of Nicotiana attenuata. Taxonomy (NCBI): domain Eukaryota; kingdom Viridiplantae; phylum Streptophyta; class Magnoliopsida; order Solanales; family Solanaceae; genus Nicotiana; species Nicotiana attenuata. The sequence goes on from NW_017673110.1 coordinate 69,718, forward strand.
AAGCACTGTTAATAAGTATTTTCACTTGAATTAATAGGCTGAGTCGCTGAGACATCAAAATGGTCCACGTAATTAAATGGAATGTGGTTGAGTTTGGTAGGGAAGTTCATTGGTCATTTCTTTGTCCAATTTGTAGGTCATAATTAATTGCTGAAAAAGCGTGTTGTGAACATCTTATGATGTGAGCTGAGCACTACATGCTGGGTCTCAAATTTCTTTCTGTCAACTATCTCAACTAACATAGAAATCCAGTATTAATACGTACTTTGGAATATCTTCCGTGTACACATTGTGATTAGCTCAACTCAGAGATAGTACTATACACATTCTTTTTTTGACTTTTAAATGCAACAATTCGATGTTTACTAAGGTGATGTAATAGATAAAAAGTAGGGACCTACCCAAAACAGTGTATGTTCAACAGTTCTTGGTAAGTCAATATGTTGACTTATGGGCTAGCTCATTGAGCCAACTTTTTTGAAGCCTAGAGTGATGATCATCAGAGGCAGATTCAAGATTTTAAACCGATTGAGTTCGAAATGCTATGTACTCACCGGCCACCGCTCCTTTGCAATATTTGATATGATGTTAATATAAGTATTTACTTTTTGAATGATTTTTAACTTGATACAGGGGAAGGAGCTGATAGAGATTCATGTTTCCCCCACTTTCTTCCACGTAAAATTTGCAGTCTTGAACTGCATCATGCAATTATCAATGATCATAAATCATGCAAATTGGCTTGATTACCTATTCTCCATCATACTCAAATGCTTGCACAGATTTCTCATACTTATCTGCATATTTATATCTTAGTGAAGAGAGCAGCCACCAACAAAAGCCAACAATATCTACTTTCTTTTCTATCCTCACCCTAAGTTCTTTGCATAACTAATGCACTGTATTCTTTATGTTTTTCTATTTCTCCAAAAGGCCTTTTTAATATAGCTTCCTCATACTTCAATTTTTTCTTGTTAAGTGACCTTATTCACAATCAAAATTGTTGTGCAAATAAACATAAGAGAAGCAATATGGGAGAGGGCAAAGTCTTCGTATGGAGTCTCAGTTTCTTGAGTTTGCTATGTGTTGGGCTTTATGGGTGTGTTCAGGTTGAATCAATCCGAGAAGGGAAGTTTTTAACTTCTCAGACTAATAGAATGGATAAGGCTGCCAATGTAGTACTTACAACAGGTGGTTATGGGAAAGGTATTGGAGGTGGCATTGGTGGAGGCGGAGGTGGTAGGGGAGGGTTAGGATATGGTTTTGGAGGCAATAATGGGGGCGGATGTGGAGGTGTTGGTGAAGGGATAGGAGGAGGTGGTGGTTTAGGCTATGGCGCTGGTGGTGGAAATGGTAACTGTGGGATGGGTGGAGGATCAGGCAATGGCCAAGGTAGTCCTTATGGTGGAGGTAGCGGTAATGAAGGTGGATTTGGCGGTGGTTTTGGTGGCGGAAATGGTAATGGTGGTGGCTTTGGTGGAGGAAATGGTGGCGGATATCCAGGTTATGGTGGTGGCGGGCAGTCTAAGTTTCCGCTAGTGGCTGCAGGTAGGAACTAATGTAGTAGTATGCTAGTGTTAATTAACTACATTAGAGATTTCTTAAGTAAAAATAAGGACAATGTTGTACAACTAGTTTACCTTTTAAGCTATGTAAGCAGCAAAGCAGGTCCAGAACCAAAAAGGGTATAATAATAAAAACCAAAGAGATTCTTATTTACTTCATATAATAAAAAGCCACTGAAACAAAGAGATCATTGTTTATCTAAATACAGTGTCATTTTTATTCAGTGGAAATAGCTATTTACATATGCAATGTAGATGCATAATCCAATAAGGAAACATTAGGGAGCGAACCAAGTTGTGTTATGAACTGCAAAGACCTCAAAATCTTGAAGCAGTAATTGCAGTACACCTGCTGTTTGAGTTCTTCTCATTCTTTATCCTGAAAGGAACATATGACAACAGCTATAAAGCAGTTTTAACTGCTGCAACTAGCTACCAATTTCTTCAAACAGAACATATTCTACATGCCTAATAATATCGAAAGACGACATCTGAGTTACTAAAGAACTAACTTTTAAAAGCATTAGGATACATACAAAATAACATTAGCTCACATATTTTATAATTGTGAAAAGAACCGATGTCCAATCTTAGAGAAAGAGCAGATCGATATATATCTTCTGCACGAAACAAAGCTTTTAATTTCTTTTAATAAAGTCTGCATGCATCATAGTCCCCACGACATTTACACCCCCGACACTTCCTTGATCAGATTTTGAAGCCACCTTTAAAACTTTGAGAACATTAGCATCATTGTCCTATCACTAGCCGTCGCAGCTATCAGTTGTGTTAAGTATTAACCACATTCTCCCGTTCATCAGCTTCACATTTAAGATTTAACTCGAGCATTCAGGGGAAGTCCTATATACACCAGTTTGGATCAAAGTTCTATCCCTACCCTTTGTATAGGCATTATCTTGCAAAGCATATATGTCTGTTTCAGAGGAAAACTGAATTTTGCTGGACAAAAATTTTGTTCTCATACTTTAGAGCTACTTAGTTTTCTAATGAACTTATCTTTCGAATCATGGTGGATAGTAAATTGGCTTTCTAGATTCTGGTCTTTCTCTCTATTTCCCTTTTTCCCAAATCTATTACCACTTTTCCGTTACAGACTGATTTTGATGGAGATTATGAAACACTAAAAATTGAAAAAAAAAATGGTATAAAAGATGGAAGTCGCGAAAATATTCATCCAGAAAGATAACGAGAGACATTGCGATCACATAGTCAAGCATTCTCCTTCCTCAGCCAACCAAGATACAAAAGCAAAAACAGGATTTCATGTTTTCTCTCAGGTACTTGTATGAGTTTCTTATCAGCAATTCAAGATATAAACGGATGGATTTTTGATCTGACAGTAAAGATGAATAATTTACATAGTCGGTTCCTACAGTTACCAGTAATTTAACAGATGAAGCCATTATAGATGAAAAGGAGCCAATTTATAAAGTTATTTAATTTTCAAACAACTCCATGTACCGGGCCTGAATGAAAATGAAAAATGAAGCAACTCTTTTGAGCTGTCATATATTCCAAAAAGCTTCGAATATCAGGCCAGAGTTGAAGATGGACAACATTCAAGTGTAAATAACCACTCAAGGAGAGGAAGCATAGACCATGGTTGAAAATGGATACCAGTCTACTGTACACTGGCTTAAGCACTGATTTAACGGCGCGAAGTGATACGATTTGTGAGATAAGGCATATTGTTGCAAGAATCCAACAACAGTCTACACTAATGTAATTTTTCGTGATGAGCTTAAGACAACACAGCCTCAAGTAGACAGAATGTTCTGGATTGATATTCTTTGAGATGCAATTAAAGCCCCAAACATTGAATAAAGTATGACTGATTAAAGTTCCTCATAAACAAGAGGACAAATCTCAAAAACTTGGACTAGGTTTCTCTGTAACATCCCAGACTTTAGACAGAGTCCCACATCGACAAAAACACAAGAGGGATGCTGGGTATATAAGTTAACAAGCCTTAGACTCTAGTGACGCGTTTTAAACCCGTAAGGGCCTAGGCCAGAGCGGACAATATCACTAGCAGGCTGGGCTATTACATTGTCCTAACAGGATATTTGAGTGAAGACTGCAAATTGGAAGTCTGCAGCCTTCTAGCATTTGAAAATTCAATAATAAAGGCTAACAAGGCAATTTAACTTTTAACTACTGAAAGAAAACTGTGAGAAGGACAAGAAGAAACTTCACAGAATCCGGCATTTAACAACAGCAAATATTTTTTAAACCCAGACTAGTCAGTATCCTAGAAGTGACAATTTACATAGTAAAACTTGCAATAATCCAAGAAAAGTTTGGTCATGTAGAGTGATTTTTCTTTTTTAAATATTTTCACTAGTTTTTTAAGTTTAAATATTCAATCTACAGCAGGGTTGAGGGCCAAGTTTCAACAGCATGGAACATAGCTCCTTTGGATTCCTTAAACAAGTGAACACCACAGCTAGAAAGCTTCAGAATTTAATCGCTTTAACAAATTATGCAGCACTACAGAATAAAAATGAGTTATAAAAGAATATCAATCACCTTTTCACCTCCAGCAAAATCAACTCCCTCTGCAGCATGGTTCATTTCCTGTGTCCTGTAAATACATGCAAAAGCTAGTGAAGAAGGCAAGATGAGCAAAAATAATCAAGAGTCGACAGAAACAAAATGAACTATTGAAAATCACGGAGGACATAATGAGGAAAGGGTTTTAGAACTACCTTTCATCTTTGCTTATATCATTAAAAGAATCTTGAGCGGAATCTTGATCTCCAGGCACTTTAGTTTCCGAAGACCCTACTTCACTAGCCTCCTGCATAGCAAACCATTAGGAGTGAGCATTTCACTTCTGCAGTGACAGTTCATGAAAATCTATGAGTAATATATCCAAAAGAAAGAACTTAAGGGAAAATTTACAACCTTATTATGATGCGTCCATCCGGGAACATGGTCTGACAAAAGCTTAATATACTGCTCCATAGCCACCTCCGGATTCATGCTTCCCGTTCTTTGCCATGCATTCCTTGCACAATGGAATTATTGTCCTCCATCACTTACAGATAGCAGCTTTCATTCCTGTTGTATAACTAGCTATCAAACTACACCCTGAAAGTAGTTTGAAGGTCTGTCCTTTACTTCTTATTCTATTTACTCTAGGTATCTTATTCTAACACAATTTTCTTATGATATAACCGTGTTACTTATCATCCTCAGTTTCCTGCCTCCTTCCTCTAAATCTCACTATGAAATTCAGGCTATACAAATCTACTAGTTTTAAGTCAAACTATCTTAGACACAAGAGATTCATTAAAAAAAAGCAAAGAAGAAATGCTACTATGCAAGGGAAAAACTACATTAGGTAATAGATTCAAGGAATCGAATTGTGATTGATTACACTTTCTGTCTATAGAACTATATGTGAGTTGATGATTTATCATCCCCATTTTTAGCAGCATTCCTTTGGTTCTATTCATCCAATGATCTCTAAAGTCGAAACCTCACTCGACCAATGCAAGCACTTGCTACACAAACTTTACTTTTTTCATTCAAGCAAATCAACAAACAATTGAAAAACTTATGCAACTGAACTAGAGTTCCAACAATTTGCTAAAGCTCATATTGTTCAGAGTAAAAGATCAATACCATTTGGCGCGAGCAAAGACTTTCAATGCCATTGGTTGAGGCTCATAACAAGGTCCTTCCATTGCAATTTTCTGAAGTCCAAACAACTGCATCATCAATTCACTCCCTAAATTCTCCTTCCCTTTTCCCATATCCACAAAGTTTACAGCTTTAACAAATTCTTCCTCTAATTCACTTCTCTCAATTCCCTCCCAATCATCATCACCATCTCTCTTCTCATTTTCAATCACTCCAACATTTTCAACAATCTTTTCTCCCTTAAATTCATCACTTTTCTTTAAAATATCCTCATTTTTTTCCTCAACAAACACTTCCTCTGAATCTACTTTCTTTTCTCCACCATTTTCAGACTGATCAACTACACCTCCAACTTTACATGCCATTAATTCAATATGATCAACATTTTTAACAACTTCTTTTTCAACAAATTTGACTCTTTTCTTGCTTTTTCTACTCTTGACAACCAACCCTTTTGTAATCTTGGCTTCTTCAACAACAGTTTTCTCTTTGTCAATCTTTTCATTGTTTAACACTGCAAGTGAAATAAATTTCACAATTATGCAAGAAAATACAAGAGCTGCCATAGCAGTTACAAAGAATTCTTGAAAAAGATCCATTTTTTTTCTTTCCCAAATGATCAAAGATTGTTGAGATAATAATAAGAAGAAGAGTTCAACTTAGAAATGAATTTTGAAAGGATATGAATGGTTAGGAAAATGTGGGAAAGAATTAATGATGTGGAATATTACTATGCTTAAGTAATTTTCATACTATAATATGGGGAAGTTATTAATCAGAAACGGATATTTGAAACTTAGAGTAAAGTATATTCGGTTTTTCTGTTTCTATGATTAGAATTAATTAGGAGTATTACTTTTTTGTTTCTTATCTAAAAATTGCGTACACTAATTTTTTTGGTGGGTCCCAAAACATTGGCATCTTTATTTGGGGATTGGTTATGTTGAGAAAAAGCGTTAAGGTAGGGCCCATCCTACACGTTTGTTCATGTGTTTCCGCCTATCTTATCGTCTCCTCCCATTTCTGACGTGCCCTCTTCAAGTCAAACTTTTATCCTTTTTTTTTTGAATAATATTTTTTGGTATTTAATTGGAGAGGTCCAAAATATTTTTTTTGAAGAATGTTTAATATGAAATGATACAAATTTCATCACATGTATATTGAAAATTTGATCAAATTTTTTAGTGTTTTAAAGATTTCTCATAATGCCTAATATTAGTCGGAGCAAATAATTTGGAGTATGAATTAATGTACCAAAAGGGAAACGTTTTCAATCTATAAGCGATGGAAGAAACTTCAAATATATTTCTGTAATAGAATAATAAAAGTAGAAGAATAATACTGCAGAGAAAGAGAGAGTAATTCTTATTGAATTTTGGGATGATTTACAATGGGCTAAGATCCCTCTATTTATAGGGGAGAAATGACTTTGCCACAAAGTAAAACTCTCAAAAAAAAAAAAATTCACTATAATTACGATTTTATTTATAACACTACCCCTTGAATGTCTACTCAATAAGTAATGTGCCTCGTTAAAACCTTAACTAAAATAAAATCCAATGGAAAAAAAATCTAGTAAAGGAAAAAGAGTACACATATCTAACAATACGCCTTTTGGTTGCCTCATTAAAAACCTTGCAAGGAAAACCCAGTGGGACAAAATCTTATAAGGAAAAAAGAATACAACACGTATTAAACTCTCCCTAATGAGAGCATCAATTCACATCCTTGAGCCTTTGCATCCCAATCTTGTGCACTAGCTTCTTGAAGGTTGATGTCGGTAGAGATTTTGTGAACAAATCAGCCATATTATCACTTGAACGAATTTATTGCACATTGATATCAGCATTCTTTTGAAGATGATGTGTGCAAAATAACTTTGGTGAAATGTGCTTTGTCCTATCTCCTTTTATGAATCCTCTCTTCAATTGGGCTATGCATGCTGCATTGTCTTCATACAAAATCGTGGGTAATTTGTCACATTTCAAACCACATTTGTCTCGAATAAGATGTATTATAGACCTCAACCACACACATTCTCGATTTGCTTCATGAATAGCAATTATCTCAGCATGATTAGATGAAGTAGCCACAATTGATTGCTTAGTCGATCGCCAAGATATGGCAGTGCCTCCACATGTAAACATATAGCCTGTTTGAGATCGAGCCTTGTGTGGGTCATATAAATAACCAACATCGGCATAACCAACAAGATCGGAACTACAATTATTGCCGTAAAATAAGCCCGTATCGGTAGTCCCTTTTAGATACCGGAATATGTGTTTGATTCCATTCCAATGTCTCCTCGTGGGAGCAGAGCTATATCTTGCTAAGACATTAACTAAAAAAGTTATGTCAGGCCTTGTAGTATTAGCAAGATACATTAGTGCACCAATTGCACTAAGATATGGTACTTCAGGACCAAGTAGCTCTTCATTCTCTTCTTGAGGTCGGAATGGATCCTTATTCACATCAAGTGATCGAACAACCATCGGATTACTTAATGGATGTGCTCCATCCATGTAAAACTGTTTCAATACCTTTTCTATGTAGGTAGATTGATGAACAAAAATTCCGTTCGCCATATGTTCAATTTGCAAACCGAGACATAATTTTGTCTTTCCGAGATCTTTCATCTCGAATTCTTTCTTTAAATAATCAATTGCCTTTTGGAGTTCTATAGGAGTTCCAATAAGGTTTATGTCATTAACATATACGGCAAGTACAACAAATTCCGATGTTGTTTTCTTTATAAAAACACATGGACAAATGGCATCATTTATATAACCTTCCATTAATAAATACTCACTAAGACGATTATACCACATACGTCCTGATTTCTTTAGACCATACAAAGATCTTTGCAATTTGATTGAAAACATTTTCCGAGACTTTGAATTATGTACGTTAGGCATTTTAAATCCACCGGGAATTTTCATGTATATCTCATAATCAAGTGAGCCATAAAGGTAGGCAGTAACCACATCCATTAAATGCATGTCAAGCTTTTCATGAACAATAAAACTAATGAGATAACAGAACGTTATAGCATCCTAACGGGTGAATATGTCTCTTCATAATCGACACCAGGCTTTTGTGAAAATCCTTGTGCAACAAGGTGTGCCTTATATCTTTGTACCTTATTTTTCTCATTCCTCTTGTGTATAAAGATCCATTTATAGCCAACAGGCTTAACACCATTAGGTGTTTGGACTACAGGCACAAAAGCTTCACATTTTGCAAGTGAATTCAACTCTGATTGGATTGTTTCTTGCCATTTTGGCCAATCACGTCTTTGTCTACATTCTCCAACGGATTGAGGTTCAAGATCCTCACTATCTTGCATAATGCTAGATGCAACATTATATGCAAAGACATAATCCACCGCTATATCCAATCAATTCAAATTTGTCTCAATATCGATTGGATTTATTGATAGTTCCTATCTTTCTTGAGTCTCAGGCTCAGTGATTTCCTCATGAATCTCAGGATTGGTTAAATCGTGGATTTCTTCATGAGACTCTTTCGTAGTGTCATCTTGATCATTTATTTTCTTTTTTCTAGGATTTCGATCCTTAGAACCTAATGGTCTGCCACGTTTTAGGCCTGCTTTTGACTCATTAGCTATGACACTAGGAGATTGTCCAATAGGGACATAAATACGGATTGGAACATTCTCTGCAGGGATATGTGATTTTGTTATCCTTTTCAGATCCGTAAATTCATCTGGCATTTGATTTGCTATTTTTTGCAAATGAATAATCTTTTGCACCTCTTTTTCACAAATAGAGGCACGTGGATCAAGATGAGACAATGATGGATTTTTCCACAAAATTTTCCGTTTGGTTTCACCATTTTCTTCACCTAATTTTGGGATACGTGTCTCATCGAATCGATAGTCTGCAAATCGTGCAGTGAACAAATCCCCCGTTAATGTTTCGAGGTAGCGAATAATTGAGGGCGATTCAAACCCAATATATATTCCTAACCTTCTTAGGGGACCCATTTATGTGCGATATGGCGGTGCTACAGGCACATATACTGCGCATCCAAAAATTCTTTAAATGGGATATATTAGGTTCATGACCCAAAACTAATTGTAACGGGGAATATTTATGATAATTTGTCGGTCTGAGACGAACTAGCATTGCTGCATGCAAAATGGCATGACCCCAAACAGAAGTGGGCAGCCTCGTTTTCATGAGTAACGGTCTTGCTATCAATTGCAGACGTTTAATTAAAGACTCTGCAAGGCCATTTTGAGTGTGAACATGAGCTACAGGATGTTCCACTTTTATCACAATTGATAAGCAATAATCATTAAATGCTTGGGATGAAAACTCAGCAGCATTATCAAGTCTAATAGACCTAATTAGATTATCGGGCAATTGCGCCTGTAATCGAATTATTTGTGCCATTAATTTTGCAAACGCGAGTTTGCGAGATGATAATATGCACACATGATACCATCTAGATGATGCATCTATTAAGACCATAAAATATCTAAACGACCCACTAGGTGGGTGGATAGGTCCACAAACGTCCCTTTGTATACGTTCCAAAAATGCAGGGGACTCAATTCCAACCTTTGTTGATGATGGTCTAATAATTAACTTGCCTTGATAACAATAAGTGCAAGGAAATTCATTATTTAAAAGAATCTTTAAATTCTTTAATGGATGCCCATTTGAGTTTTCTATAATCCGTCTCATAATAATTGATCCAGGGTGTCCCAATCGATTATGCCAAAGTACAAAAGTATTGAAATCGGTTACCTTTTGGTTTACAATAGAATGTGCCTCAATTGCACTAATTCTTGTCCAATACAGGCCACAAGATAAAGATAGGAATTTCTTAATTACCCTTTTCTGGCTAGAGACATTCTTGGTAATGATGAGATAATTATTCTCATCTATTGTCTCAATATGATATCCATTTCGGCGGATATCTTTAAAACTCAACAAGTTCCTCTTGGACTTGGAGGAGAACATTTCATTCTCTATGATAGGTATTGTTCCCTTAGGCAGAGTTGTAGTAGCTCTTCCAGAGCCTTCAATTAATTTACTACTACCAGAAATTGTAGTAACATCTGCCTTACACATACTTAAATGAGAAATATTTCTTTTCTTTGAATATTGTATATGTCGTACATGAATCAACTACACAAATATTTTTACAATTGAACTTTGATCCAAATTTTCTTTGAGAGATATCCATATTTTCTTCACATGGTTTGACATACAAACGAAATATACAAATAAACATTAATATTTTCAGAGAAAAAGGAGAAGAAACAAAGTTAAGTCTATAATTGCTCGCGAATGAACAAAAGAAATATACATGCATGACATGCGATCAATGTATGATCTTAGATTCATAAATCAGAGCTTAAATAAAATGGTAATCCTAACGTAAGGAGCAATTTATGATTTCTCTGTATCACACAAAGGTAATGGTATTCTCATTCTTCTAATGTAGAATAACAATTATTTACAGAAAATACAAAAAGAAGGTTTCAGTACTATATATTCCAGTAACAAAGGCATATTGAAAGTCGTTCCCCGCTCTAATGTTCAGGAAAAAAATCAATCTCACTTAGTTCAACTCCAGTAACTATATTTTATTTTCATATCACAAAGTTACTTTAATAAAGAATACGTTAATCTTTGAAAACTAAGAAAACTAAAACATTGTTTAAAACGAATACTAGAACTATATTTAATCAAAACGAACAAACACTATTTCATCAAACAACTAATACTAATTGATACTAATGACTACCACTCATGTAAAGAACTATAATTACATGATGTTTATTCACTAGCTACTACGAATAGAAAAAATAAAAATCAAACTACTCAATCATTTTTAACCACATATCCATCACCAATCAAGTGATCTATTTTTCCATCAGGGTGCTCAAAGAAGTCTGCCACATCTAAGTGGGTGATGTCAAATTCATTGTCATAGACAAAGTTAGCTTCAGGGCCTTTATTCTTTAGAGATGCTTGATAAAGGTCAACCAAATATCTTGGTACACAACAAATATTTGCCCAATGCCTTTTTTCATCGCAACGATAACATTCAGTTTCTGAACCATTTGCCTTTGGCTTCTCATCTTTCCCTTTCCACTTTTGGTGGTTATTTTTCGTTGGGGGTGATTAACACCAGGAGAATTTCTTCCTTGTCTACGGCCACGGCCACGACCACGACCACGACCGCGGATAGGGCCACGACCTTTTCCACGCTTAGCATAATGGGAATACACCTCATCCACTTCAGGCAATGGTGTAGACCCAGTGGGTCGATTTTTGTGATTTCTCATGAGCAAGTCGTTGTTTCGTTTAGCCACAAGGAGAAGAGAAATCAACTCAGAGTACTTCTTGAAACCTTTCTCTCTGTACTGCTGTTGCAGGATCATATTGGAGGCATGAAACGTTGTAAATATTTTTTCAAGCATATCATAGTCAGTGATAGTATCTCCACAGAGTTTCAATTTAGAAGTAATTCTGAACATCGCAGAATTATATTCAGAAACAGACTTAAAGTCATGGAGCCTCAGATGAGCCCAATCATATCGTGCTTGTGGAAGAGTGACCAACTTTAAGTTGTCATATCTTTCCTTTAAGCCATTCCACAAAACAAGTGGATCTTTGACTGTGAGATATTCTATTTTAACCCTTCATCAAGGTGATGGCGCAAGAAAATCAAGGTCTTAGCACAGTATTGGGTGGATGCTTTATTTTTGTCTTTAATGGCGTCTCCAAGACCCATTGCATCTAAAAGGATTTCAGCATCCAACACCCATGTCATATAGTTCTTGACCGAAATATCAAGGGCAACTGATCACGCCCAACTCTAGTCCTAAAAAGGATAAGCGGTGCTGCAAATATAATCCGGTCTAAAAGTCTGGAGTCGAATCCCACAGAGAACTAAGGTTTCGCTGTAATTGTTCAATATCGCAAAGAAGACAAGTTTGAACAATTTCTAAATTATAATATTAAGATTTTTATATCTAACTAATTAACCAACAAATACTATAAAACGGTAAAATTATCAACTAACGAGACAAAGGTTTGGAGACTAAATTAAGGAGGTCTAGAGTTATGATTTCCCCAATTGTTGATTTCATTAGTTGTATGTTTCTTATAGATTTGACTTAGTTGCCTCTATCAATCATGAACTCTCCAGCTATCATAAATCTCTCTCAAGCAATTATGATAATTTACTAGACGCACTCTCTCAAGCTACGCTAGCTAGATTCACATTACAGTTCACTTAGATTGCACCCGAGGTATCGTTATCTCTAATCCAACCTCTAAACCCTCGGTTATGACTCTCGCCTATACTCCGGGAGTGATGTTGTTCAAACAACTACCTAAATATGCACTCTCTCTCAAGAAGATACATAATAAATAGGAACGGCTAATTGAGGATCCTTTCAATTAACCAAAATCAAAACGTAGTTGAACAAATAGAGATTAACAACTAACTCAAAACTATATTAATATAACAACCAATTCATCCCCAAAAGGTTCCATCAAAACCCTAGAAAACGAATTAGCTTTTCATAAAAGTATGTGAAAACACAATACTCCAATTCATAACTAACAATAAAATACGAAGAAGAAGGGGAAAAACTCGTAGTTGAATCTTCCTCCTTGCTCCTAGCATGTTCTTGCCTCCAAGGGTGTTGTCTAACCCTAAAGTAGTGTCTCCCCTTCAAAGTGGTGTTTTAGGATGTATTTATATGACCTAGGGTTGATGAGGTGCGGAATTCTTCAATCCAACTTCGGATGGGAGAGCTGGAATCCGCGTCTGCCTTCGCGTCTAGACGCGGACTTTGACGCGGATCCAGCTTTTGAAATTCTTCCATTTCGCGAAGCGCTCCGTGCCTTTGCTTCGCTTCGCTATTTTGTGCCTTAACTTTTCTCCTTTTTCACGTCCGACTTCGTGCCACGCACGAGAATAGACGAGCTCCCACTCCTTTAATTTCTTCTTTTTGTGTCGAATTGTCATCTTTTGATCATTTATCATCCAAACTCGTTCCTACACATAACAAACACATAATGAGTATATTTCACTTTGAAAATCATGTAATCTCCCGCGACACACACAAGAATTAATATGCAAATATACTCAAAAATATGCACTTTTCATCATTTATCAGCAACGAACTTTCTTTTCATAATATCAGTCATAATTAAAAGAGGAGAAAAGTTAAACCTTAGTCTTCTCAAAGAGCTTCTTGATACGATAGAGTCTCGTGCTGATAATGTGTAATAAAACAATAAAAGTAGAAGAACAATATTGCAGAGAAAGAGAGAGTAATTCTTATTGAATTTTGGGATGATTTACAATGGGGTAAGACCCCTCTATTTATAGGGGAAAAATGACTTAGCCACAAAGTAAAACTCTCTAAAAAAAATAGACATTCACTCTAATTACAATTCTATTCATAACAATTCCAAACTTTTCACTCTCATCGGCCGGCTAATGGAAATAGACTGCGATTATATCTCTATCTTTAAGAAACATTTTTTTGTTGAAATTTTTTTTTTGCGGTCAAAAGCTAAAATTGACTTCATTTTGAAAAATATTTTCTTTCATAAGCACAATTTAAAATTTTCATTTATTTTTCTTTTCAAATTAAAGCACGGAATATAAATCTATTTCGTTAGTTTCTACATTTATAAGTTACACAAGTTTTTCTCTCTCTGATGGAGTAATATTTTCCCAAGTATGGATTCTGTTTCGCCTCAGTTCTGCTTATCATTGCCAAGTTACGTTTTTATTAAGGGTTTAAGCAGATCTTGATAAGGTATAAAGTGTTGCTCATAAAAGTATGATTTACTTTCGGAAAAAACTATTTTTTAGATCAAATGTATTTACTTGAATGTTTAGGTAAGTAACTTTCAATAATAGCAGAATATTGAAGAAGCGCATATTAAAATGAATCTTTTATGTGAGCTTAATGGGTTATTTGTAGAAAAAGAATGGCACTACTTTTATCGTATTGGCATAATATTTAAGTAAACACTTTCAGGATTAAGGCAACAAATTGAAACCATAAAATTTTATTTAACCAAATACGCTAAATTAACAACTGCTGCAAGAGCTAGAAGGGGAGCTCGTTTTCTCACGGCGCATGATAGCTTAATGTGCCACATCCATAGGGAAGAGATTCAAAATTCTTGGATGAAGGCAGTAATGGCACAGGAATCGAATGCGTATCGTCTCGCGCAACAAAAGAAGAAGGGATACTAATAAAATGAAGAGAAGCAGAGCAGTGAAGAGTAATTAGCAAAGCAGTTAGTGTGATTAGTCATTAGCACTAACTGTAATTAATTAGCAGTTACACATTTGTTAAAGATTGTTAAGAGCTAGTTAATGGCTCACGTGAAGTGCACGTGTGTGAGCTGTGAGGAGTGTGTATATAAGCTGTGTATAAGCTCGTTTTTACATAGTTGAATAAAAAGCCTCTTCTCTTCTTCTCCCCACACGATTTCTTCCTCACTAAGAAATGTGCAGCAATTCTGATTACATGGCTCAATTTCACATGGTATTAGAGCGGGTAGATTGAAGACAATACATGCACTGAAAAGGATCGAGATTTGCAGAAGAACACAAAGCACAATTTGTGTGATTTCCTAGCGAGTTGTAGAGGATCGCGAAGCTCTATTTTCAGTAAAAATGGCAGGAAATGAGGTTACTTCACTCGATCACAATCATCCTTTATATCTTCAACCTGGAGATGCACCTGGACTTACCCTAATTCAGCTGAAGTTCACAGGACCAGACAATTATGCTTTGTGAAGTAGAGCGATAAAATTAGCTCTTTGAGGCAAAGGAAAACTAGGTTTTGTGGATGGAACCTGTGTTAAAAGCATGTATAGAGGAGAGTTAGCAGAGCAATGGGAGAAGTGCAATGCTATTGTTCTGTCATCGATAGGAAACACTATTGCGACAGAATTGATGGCCAGTATTGTGTATGCATCTAATGCTAAGAAGGTATGTAGTGAATGGGAAGAGAGATTTGATAGATCGAATTTAACTAGAATATTTCATTTGTGGACTGAAATTGCTACTCTAAGGAAAGGGACTGAATCTGTTACTTCGTATTACTCTAAAATGGAGGATTGTTGGGATGAATTAGATGTCTTAGCTCCACTCCCTTCCTATGATTGTGAGGAATCCCTGCCTTATGTAGTTCATTTGAGATCACAGAGATTACTGCAGTTCCTTATGGGACTTAATGAATCCTACAGTAATCTAAGAAGTAATCTACTGGCAAGGAGACCTATAGTGTCTGTAAATGAAGCATATGCAACTGTATCTCAGGAAGAGAGCCAAAGATTGCTAGGTGTAGTAGATGTTAACAAGGAGCCATTGAAAATGCTAGCAGGAAGAACTTACCAAGGTTTAAGCCTAAGAAACCTGGTATAATCTGTGAGCATTGCGGTTATAAAGGACATTTGAAGGAAAATTGCTACAAAATTGTTGGTTACCCACAGGATTTTACGAGCAAAAAGAAGGGATCGCAAACCAGTGGATTCAGACCTTTTGCCACTTCTGCAATTGTAAGAGAAAACATGAAGTCATCAGAGGCACATGGACACTTCTTCATTGAACAACAATACAAGCAGATACTGGATATGCTAAACAAGCCAACATCTAGTGACAATGCTGATAACATAACAGGTAACATCGCAAGTATGACCTCACTATTATCCAATAACTTTACTTGTGAATGGATAATAGATGCATGGGCATCTCACCACATTACACCATATAAAGAGTTGCTGCCCACCTTTAGAACATTAAGAGATTAAAATAACAGTAGAGTACAGGTTCCCACAGGTGGTAGAGCAGAAATCACAAGTATAGGAGATGCAGTGATTTTGGGAAGCTACAAGCTTGAGAATGTACTGCATGTGCCAGATTTTAAGTTTAATCTGCTTTCAGTGTCCAAGATAACCAAACAAATTTGTTGTGTGGCTTTGTTCTTTCCTGATTTTTGTGTGTTCCAGGGAATCTTCAATGGGAAGGTTATGGGAATTGGTAAAGAAAAGGAAGGATCGTACATACTACAAGAAGCAATAAAACCTGCAATGGGAGCAGCATTGCATAAGGATGATGATTGTGGGAGGTTGTGGCATTGGAGACTTGGGCATCCTTCTATTGGAGCAATGCAACATATTGCAGATGTCAAAAATAAAATAGATGTTGAACTGTTAAGCTGCTGTGAAATTTTCCCTTTGGCAAAGAGAAGTAGACTAAAGTTTCCTGTTAGTGACAGTAGATCAAATTGTGTTTTTCAATTGATGCATCTAGATGTATGGGGTCCTTATAGAAGACCTACATATGATAAAAGGCAGTATTTTGTTACCATAGTAGATGATTACTGTAGATACACTTGGATATGTCTGATTCGATCTAAATGTGAAGTGGTTGTAGTATTGAAGAACTTCTTTGCCTTAATAAAGAATCGGTTTGATAAAACTGTTAAGATCCTTAAATCAGATAATGGTAGTGAGTTCTTTAACTCAAAGTGTAATGAACTATTGTCCTCTTATGGTATGATTCACCAAAGCAGCTGTCCATACACTCCACAACAAAATGGAGTTGCGGAGAGAAAGCACAGACATATACTAGAGGTAGCTAGAGCTTTGGCATTTCAGAGTTCAGTACCTTTAAAATTTTGGGGAGATTGTGTTAGGACTGTTGTATATCTGATCAACAGATTACCATCCAAGGTGTTGCAAGGAAAAACACCATTTGAGCTAGTGCATGGCAAGCTGCTACAACTATCTCATCTAAGAGTTTTTGGATGTCTTTGCTATGCTAGCAGGTTGCCTAGAGGTGATAAATTCACATCAAGGGCTAGGAAGACAATCTTTGTGGGCTATTCAGAAACACAAAAAGGTTACAAGTTATATGATCTTGAAGATCATCAAGTGTTCATTAGCAGGGATGTTCAGTTTAAGGAATCCCTATTTCCTTTTAAAACTGAAACTGCAGAAGATTTAAGTGACCTTTTCTTATTTAAAGACACTACAAATGCATGTGTCATTCAGCTACCTATAGGAGATGCGCATGATCAACATCCACAAAGTGTAGAACCACCACTAGAACCTGTAGAATCACTTCCTGGATCAGAAGACACTGCACCTGCAGTGGACAGTTCACCAGTTGATTTACTTAATCCTCCTAGAGCAGCATTGGACACAGATGATGGAATAGATCACCAGCAAGAACTTGAAGCTCCTGTGACCCCTGGATCAGATCAAGCTGAGACACAACCAATGGAGTTAACAACTGAAGCAGCTCAACAACATGAAGAACATGGTCCTGCTCATGGAAGGCCAAGCAGAACAATCAGACCACCAATTTGGCTTAGTGATTACATCACTACTGGAAAATCAAAGGCACATTGCTCCTATCCTATATCCAACTATGTGAACTATACTCATCTTAATCCCAACTATCAAGCTTATTTGGGATCTTTCTCTATATCAACCGAGCCTAAATCATTCAAGGAAGCTTCTCAAGATCACAATTGGATTCTAGCTATGCAACAGGAGAATGATGCACTGGAAGGAAACAAAACTTGGGAGTTAGTTCCATTACTTGATGGAAAGAAGACTATAGGCTCAAAGTGGATCTATAAGATTAAGTACAAAGCAAATGGTGAGATAGACAAGTACAAGGCATGCCTAGTAGCAAAGGGGTATACACAAAGAGAGGGATTATATTATCATGAAACCTTCTCTCCCGTTGCTAAAATGGTCACAGTCAGAACAATCATCAGCGTGGCAGCTTCAAAGAACTGGTGCTTATACCAAATGGATGTCAATAATGCCTTTCTTCAGGGTGATTTATATGAAGAAGTCTATATGGATTTGCCTCAAGGCTTTCACATGCAGGGGGAGTATAGGGTGTGCAAGCTCTTGAAATCTTTGTATGGTCTCAAACAAGCATCGAGATAATGGAATATCAAGCTTACTTCTGTTTTGGTGCAAGCAGGATACTGTCAAAGCCCCCATGATCACTCATTATTCACTAGAAGGAAAGAAGACAATATAGTGATATTTTAATCTATGTTGATGATCTTCTTATTACTGGGAACAGTAAGCACCTCATTTAAGAAGCGAAATAGAATCTGCACAACAATTTCAAAGTCAAGGATCTTGGAGAACTCAAGTATTTCTTAGGAATTAAACTATTGAGATCAAAACAAGGCATACTTCTCAATCAGAGAAAGTATGCTTTAGAACTGATCTCAGATGTGGGACTTAGTGGTGCGAAACCAGCTTTAACACCAATTGAAGCAAACACAAGACTCACAACTGTTGAGTTTGACAGATTGACTGGAACAGCTAATGATCCTATGCTTGAAGATATGTCAAGTAATCAAAAATTGGTTGGTAAGCTGATTTATCTTACTATCACACACCCAGACATTTGCTTCCCTGTTCAGGTCCTTAGCCAATTCATGCAGCAGCCCAAGAGATCACACTGGGAAGCAACCTTGAGGGTGGTGAGATACATTAAAGGTAGCCCTGGTTTAGGGATCTTTCTCAGTCAAAAGCCAGCCACTCAATTGACTGCCTATTGCGACTCTGATTGGGCAGCTTGCCCCAATACTAGACGATCAGTCACAGGGTATGTCATTAAGCTGGGTGATTCTCTAATCTCATGGAAGACGAAGAAGCAACACACAGTTAGTCGAAGCTCAGCTGAAGCTGAATATCGAAGTATGACATCTAGTGTGGCAGAGATTGTTTGGCTGGTTGGGTTACCGCAAGACTTAGGTGTGACCATCTTTAAACCAATTCAACTTCACTGTGACAGCAAAGCAACCATCTAGATTGCAGCAAATCCGACTTTTCATGAGCGTACCAAGCATATAGATATTGATTGTCATTTCGTTCGAGAAAAAGTGAAGGAAGGGCTCATTGAGACCAACTACATTGCCACATAGTCTCAACTTGCAGATCTTCTCACAAAAGGATCGGGAGTTAGTCAACATCATCTTCTTCTGTCCAAGCTAGGAGTGCTCGATGTCTTTCGTCCTCCAGTTTGAGGGGGAGTAATGAAATGAAGAGAAGCAGAGCAGTGCAGAGTAATTAGCAAAGCAGTTAGTGTGATTAGTCATTAGCACTAACTGTAATTAGTTAGCAGTTACAAGTTTGTTAAAGATTGTTAATAGTTAGTTAATGGCTCACGTGAAGTGCACGTATGTGAGCCGTGAGGAGTGTGTATATAAGCTATGTATCACCTCATTTTTACATAGTTGAATAAAAAGCCTCTTCTCTTCTTCTCCCCACACGATTTCTTCCTCACTAAGAAATGTGCAACAAAAGGCACTACCAACTGAAATTGATGAAATAGTAGAAACTAACATTGATGAAATAGTAGAAACTCCACCACAATTGGACTGGAAGGAGATGATACAAGCATCGAGTAGCAAAGGCAGGATGTCGTGGGCTGATGAAGTAGAAGCAGAAGCTAAAAAGGAAACAAGGGCATCGATTTGAGAAAATTTTGACATCTCGAAGGTATCTAGTGCTGGTTTCAAACAGGAATTTGTTTCACCAACAGTAATTGGTGAATCACCTGTTTGTGAAATTGCCATAGAAGACAATAGTTCTGAATTAGAGTATTGGAAGAATGCTATTGTTTGTTATGTGCTGGGGGCTCATCCTCCCTTCTCTGTTCTGAATGGGTACATACAATGATTATGCGGAAAACTTGGAATTAATAAGGTATCAATGATTAGGAATAGAATTGTTTTAGTGCGATTTGATTCTGTGAATGGGAAGAATGAAACAATACAAGGGGGATTTACCATTTTGATAATAAGCCCTTCATTGTGAAGGGTTGGAATCTGGATATGGAATTCACAAGGAAGGAACTCTACACTGTTCCAATTTGGGTAAAACTACCAGGTTTGGACTTTAAGTATTGGAGTCCAAAAGGACTTAGTAAGATCAGTAGTTTGATTGGAAAACCATTAATGATAGACCAAAATACCGAGAAGAAGGTAGATATTGAATTTTGCAAGGTTACTGATTGAAGTTGAGGTATAGGGGTGTCACTGGATATTCAAAAACCGACCAAACCGTACCGCACCGAACCGATTTTTAGGTTTCTTTTTAAGAAACGGTAGGTTTTTATATAAATCTATAACCGCACCGATAATTAGGGTAGGTTTTTTATTTTATAAAAATAAACCGAAAATACCGAACCGTACCGAATAAATTTTATATGTGGAAATATATTTATCTAACAAGTTTAAACATAATAATGCACTAATTTTTTTTTGGGCCTTAGAATTATGAAACTATTACAAGACAACAATTAATTAAACTCAAAATACTAATTCCTAAAACCTATTATGCTACTTCTACTTAAATTAAGTTATTTCAAGTATCTTTATTAGCAAGAGCACTAAGTTAACTCACTTAACTTTTGCTGATGATTTGATGATATTTTGCAAAGGAATTAATTTCTAGAGTTATGTAAGCACTACAACATTTCAGTAAAGTATCAAGCCTAATTGCCAATTTATATAAGTCTAGTATCTTTATTGCTGGTATAGATGAGGAGGTCAAGCAGAGTATATTGAACAAAGCAAGGTTCTCTCTATGAAGTCTGCCTATGAGGTATCTAAGATTGCCACTATCTTAAAAAAAATGGAGCAAGATGGAATGTCACCAGTTGGTGGATAAAATCACTGACATGATAAAAAATGCATACTCTAGACAGTTGTCATATGATGCTAAAAGAGGTAGATAGGAAATGCAGTACTACCTGTGGGGGAGCTCTGGGGAGAAGAGGAAGTTAGCTCATGTATCCTGGGAGAAAGTATGTAATCCAAAAAAGTATGGTGGCCTTAACATAAAGAGTTGTAGGGAGTGGAACATTGCATTACTAGGCAAATTGTTATGACGCACAGTTAGCTGATAAACAGGAACTGTTATGGGTAAAATGGGTACATGAAGTTTATATAAAAGACGGAGGCAATATATGGGAGCACAGGCCACCTACAGACTGCAGCTTATATTGAAAGAAGTTGAATGCTTTGAAAACACAACTGATGAACTGGTATCACAGAGGAGTGTACCAATTGACTGATAATGGAGTGTACTCGGTATCCAGAAGTTATAATGCTTTAAAGGGGATCGGAGATTAGAAAGAGTTAAAGAAGCTGACCTTATTTGGAGCTCAAGAATGCTGCCAAGACAGAGAGTTATTGTATGGATTGCAGTCCAGGAGAAGCTACTTACAAAGGAAAGATCACAGACTCAATATACAAGTAGCAAATGATAGCTGCTGCTTATGTGAGGAAGGAATTAGGGAAACTCAACACCATCTGTTGGTTGAATGTAGATGGATGACAGAAGTAAGAAATGCACTGTCGACTTGGATAGGAATACTAATAAAGAAGAAATGAGTGATGCAGTGTATGCAATGGATAAAAAGGAGACATTGGAGGCAATTCAAGAAAGAGGTGCTGGCAACAATATAGGGTGCGATGATTTACCATACATGGCAAGCGCGAAATTGAAAGATTTTTAGAAATACAAATGCAAATACAAGTTTTGTAGTAGCACAGATTCAGAAGGACATAAGAGAAAGGATAGGATTAGTGCAACACTCGAAAAAAGCTAGTAGATTATAGTTTGATTCAAAAGCGATGTAATTAGTTTGAGGTTTTCTTGATAGTTTGAGGTCTGGATGCTCATAGAACCCTTCCTAGAAGGTGGCTATGCCACTAGATGCTCCTGAGATGTAGTTAATGGTATTTCACAAGTTATTACCAAAACCAAATACGCTAAATTTTTAATTCTTAGGGTTCTGTTTTGCAAAATTATTCTCCATTTAAGGATTTTCATCTCCTTTTTATTACAATTCCTGTCCTTATTTCACATCTAAGAATTTCTAAAGAGTCCTCTCCGCTGTTTAATTTTTCTGATATATTTTAATTTTTTTCTTCTCTGTCATACATGCACGCTTGCAGTTATTCCATCATATCTTATCTATATAATAATTAGTGGTTAATAAAGGTTAGATATTATCTTATTTAAACCAAATAACCAATGGTGCTGAATAAAAAGTGACACATGTTAATCATAACTTGACCATATAAAAAAAGAAAAGTAAAGTGCAATGTTCCTGCCAAATAATTGTCTCGTACATGCTACTGACTATTCATTTTGTTATGTCATGAATTTATTCCTTTATTGGTTTCCCGTTTTCTTGTAGAATTGGAGACACACCTATAAGAAGAGTAACTAAAATATACATTATCTACTTTTAAACATCTCAAGTTATGAATCTCTTTTCTTTTACCGTGGTATATTAGAACACAACTAGTCGAAACTCTTTTGGAAAGTCACTTATCTTTATTTGTAGGAGAATTTGGGTAGGTTAAACAAATGTAACCTAGGAAAAGTTGTTGACAGTAAGTATCATCATAAGATAAGATATATAAACAAGAAAGAAACAAATTCTGAAGTATATGACAAGTTCAATCTAATAATATTTGCTTTGTGTATGTTGTGTACTAATTAAACCAAAATATTTCGCCCGTTTCATTCTAGTTTAAAACAATGGTTTAAGTATATCTCAACTTTATTTAAACCCATGGAAAAGGTACAATTCTTTAATGAAGAGTTTTGACTGGATTTGAAACCTTTAACACAAAGCTAAATGGTACAATTAAAGAGCGAACAAGTAGATTATCTTTTTTTCATCAATTAAGTAAATTGTAATCATGGCTTCCTTAATTCTTTGGTTTAGCATATTAACTTTTGCGAGCAACACAGACATTATAGAGCAAGCAACATAAGCAAAACAAGGCAGATTATGATACTTGGTCAAATAATCGAGTTATTCCGCTAATTATTGACATTTTATATTATTCTTAGGAAAGCAAACGAGCTGTTCTGGAACTTTACTCGGACAAAGGGACCCGACCATTCCTAATGTAAAATAGTTTGTATTTTGTAATATAGTATATATAAGAAAATATTTGTGTTATTATCTTTTTGTTTTCTCCCTTAATCCTGTTCTTTTTTCCACCTCAAGTTTGGCCCTCAAGATTTTTTATTTAATTATGTTTATACACTTTAGCTGCCAAAGATAGCATGATTACCAAAACGAATTAGTAGTAACAAACTAAACACCTACGTTGATCATTATTTTTTTTTTTTGTTTTTTTTTTTCTGCCCGTCTCTCTTTCCTTTGCCTGCAAAAAAGTATGAGCATTGTTAAATCTGTGTTAGCAATTAATCATTAACTTGTGACTCGCGTAAAACCAGTGACATAAGTAAGTGTTTTTTCCTCCATTTCATTTTTAGGTGCTATAATTAGACAGGTAAGAAAATAATGTGAGAAGAAAAATATTAGTACTACTTTATACTTAACAAAATTTGCCAATGATCTTCAGGAAAAAGTCTCTTTATTTTTATAAGGCATGAAGTCTATGTACATATTAGTCTCCATAGACCTCACTTACGAGATTATACTGGATATATTAATAGTTGTTATTATTGTTGTTTATAGTTAACAAAATTTGATACTAATACATTGCTTGAACGAACAAAATTGTTAAGAGGATGGATGAGACGTATAAAGCATCGAACAACATGGTACTAATGCCGAATTGCCGATACTAATTTGACTTTAACATGTCTTTTTTTAATTAAAAAGAAAAGGCTTAGCCTAGTCATTGGTGCTTCCAATCATTTCATTTTGGACTTTCTCCTCCACCCCACATTAACCCTTTTGGCAAAGAGGTCTTCAAAAGCAACTAGACAAACCTTTTACAGTAGGGGCACGACCTTCTCTTTTCTTTTCCTTTCCCTTTCTTTTTCTTCCTTTTATAAGTAGTTATTATCAAAACTTTTATAAAAAAGAAGGTGTATGTTTCATTTAGTACATTAAAAGAAAAACCTTTCTCTAGCTTACCATTTCTCACTCCAAAGTTGCATATTTTGTTTTAAAATGACAATGACTTCCTTGAAGTTCGGCAAGTCATTACACTGATATTTGTTTGCCCTTAAAATGAGTAACAATTAAATTTGTATTTAATTTAACACGAACGATCAATGAACATAAAATAATTAAAGTAAAGAGAAGCAAAACGATCAAACTAAACGTGATGAAAAAAAGCCCGGCTTTTAGATGAACACTGAAAATTGACCTCGGTCAAGCCCTTGAGACGGGCTCTGTTGCAACCTAATAAATAAGAGAATACTATGAACAGTAGCTAGAGAGTAAAAATAAACTTTTATTGTTTTGATATGTGTGCCAACAATGATTTTTAAATGAAAAGGTTCTCCCCTTTATATATTAAGGGAGTTTCAATCCTAGTATAAGTCTAAATAAGGTAAAAATCTTCCCCTGCCAATACATGTTCCCTGCTTATCTTGCCTATCCATTTTTTCCCTTAAGCTTGACCCTTCACTCTGCTTGGACCTGATGCTCAGCAGTGTCCGGTCCCGGGTGCATCATTCGCCCTCCCAAGGCTCTGAGACGTGGAACCCCTCAGCTTTACTCGAGGACATGCCAGATCGTGCTTTCCTCTCATATCTTTACCGGGAAATCGAGGATAATTTTTATTCCCGATTTTTCCCATACACAGATAGTCCCCTCACTTTTCGGAGAGCGGATTTATCGAAATGACGAGAAGTTATTAATTGACTCCGGTTCCTTCCTCCGTACGCTACAATCGGGTCGATAGGTTAGTGAAACGTCTCATCAGTCGCGTCGTTATGACTTCAGACACGTTGTTTGACCAAAAATATCGATCTTGGTTCAACCAATTATATTTAAATGAAGGAGAGTTAATCTTAGTTAAAAATAATATCCCAAAGATAAAGTTGTCGGGACTGTGGCAAATTTCTATTATATTTATCCGAATGGCAATGAGTATAAGCAATAATAACGATATTCAATGATCCAAAAAGGTAAAGTATGGCATTCAATAGCAATAAATAATAATAAATGGCATTTATGTAAATAAAACGTGTGAGTCACCCGAAAAGGGATGACATCAGTGAATATTCTTTCTGACAATGATGAATGATTGATAAGCCTTTGAACATTTTAGTTGTTCTTGGACCCGGTGGGAATGCTATGCAAGAATATTGGCAAAATGGTTGTTTTTGTATATATGCGATAGGACCGGATTATCTCTCACAAAGCCAATGTGTTCTTTACAAATGAATATCTCATGTCCCCTGTCATTGTGTCTCTTGCTATCTATAGGGAACATTTTCCTAGAAAACCCCAATAGTACATGTGCAGAGAATATCTATTAGAATATTCTCCTTTATGTCTTATCTTAGAACTAGTCGTTATAACTCTGTCTAAGATGCTCGACCTCGACCTCGACCTTGATCCACGGTGGCTTCGCAGACTTGATTTATGCTGACTCTTCGACCACACCCTTCATTGCTTTGAGGCTACTTCACTTCGAGGCCGGTCTTTGCGGGGACCTTACTAATATCACGTAGCAGCTGACGAGGGATATAGTAATGCTGCATGGCTTACCCATATCAAAGATATTTTTTTGGCCCATACAGTTAGTCCCTCCGCTTATCGAGGTCGTCCTCACGGGCGAGGTCGATGAGTGGATAATGTTGTTTGTGGCCGAGTTTTGCCGAGCTGGCTATACAGGTCATGGTCGTGACAATTGGGCAACATGGCTTCTTAAGGGCGCACATTTTGAATTCTTTGAATTTTCCTAGGAAGTTAGTTGGAACGATATGGTCCAAGAGAAAAAGTGACATCATGACGTCATGCATCATGATGATGCCGTTTCCCGGTGCGTTTGTTGATTCTCGAGTGACCCTTGATTTGTTCTGCCGGTTCGGTCTTCATGCTAATCATGGCTTGTCGTTTCGATTATGGTGTCCCCAAGTCTTATAAATAGTGTTTTGTTGATTTTGAAACTTTTCCAAACTCCTTCTACGTCATAAGCAGAGCTTCTTCTTCACCTTCTTCGCAGAACCTTTGCACTTCTCTACTATTTTCTTCACTTCCCTATCTTTTTTCACAACAATGTCGTACTTACCATCAGATGTCCATATGGAAGACCACTCTATTCCTCTAGACGTCGTTTTTCCCGACCATGGGGAAGATGGTGGAACTGTCGCTGAGGAAGAAAACCTAACTACTATAGAGGAAATCGTACCCTGGTGTCCCGATGCTAAACCCGACTTCCAAAAGGCACCAGAAGTGGTGACAGAGAGGTTTAAAACCACAATGACGGTTGAGCGATTAACCAAACTCAAGGCTAGACTCGGCTTTCCTGGTCACGTAAATTTGATTCCTGCGGGCGACTACGAGGTTCGGGTTCACCGTCCCAGCTTCTGCGCCCTTACACATATCCGTTCTTAATTAGATATTCGCTCCCTCTGCCGTTGATTGAAGAGTTATGCCACTACTACAGCATGTGCCCGATGTAGCTTGCCCCTTTTATATTTTTAAGATGGTCATGATGTTGACGAAGTTCGCCGAACTGGCCGATGTCGACATAACAATAAGCCACCTTATCCACCTCTTTGCCCCTCATTTCTATCGAGGGACTTCTCCGACTCTTGCCACCGCGGGGGAAAATGTGTGGTGGTGAGGATGGATGACAAAGCTAGTCAGCATTTCTGGCTTGACTATTTCTTTGTTCGGACCGAAGACGTAGTGTCCACTGCCGCAGGCTTCCCTGAGGCTTGGAACCCTACTCGTAAGTGCTCGTATTAGTTTTCATACCTTTTTGTTTCTAATGATTTCCTTACTGCGGGTCGATTAATCGGCTTTCTCCTTTGTGCAGCTACTGCTCGACCTCTCCAGATGGTGACCCACATTGCCGATTAGGTTAGAAAGATTCTTCCTCATACGGCGGGGATACATGATTGGTCGATATTTTCCCAGAGATTTAGGCCGTCTCTTCCCTCGGCAGGTAACTTGCTCCCTATTGTTAATACGGTGATTTCTTCGCCCATGTCTGTTACCTTTGCTGAATATTCCCTTTCCCGTTTTTCTTTAGCTTCGGCTAGGGGGTCTACAAGGAGGTCGAGGGCTCATAAGCCTTCATTTTGGAAGAGGAAGGCCACTACACCTTCGGTCTTCGCCCCGGCTTCGGCTATGGCCGATCCTGTCTCTGCTCCTATTCCACCCGTTGCTTCTTCCGTCTTCGCCTCCGCTTTGGCCGCTACAATTTTTTCTCCTCCTCTATACTCTCTCATTGATGAGGACAATGAGCCTTCGGTGGTGCAGCGGAAGAGGACTTCTCGTTGCACGAGATAGCGATAATTTTTCTGGGAGACGATGTTGAACCGAGTCTCGAGGCTTTGAGGCCGGTGGAAGCTTATGTAGACGTATCTCTTCATTCCGAGGGGGTGGATATTGAGGGGGCGACTATCAACGTTCTTGAAGCTTCGCTGCGAGAGGAGGCTTCACCCTCTCGGACAACCGGTGATACCTCTTTTCCTGCCAACGAAAGGGGAAAAAACATCGCAGAAGAGGGCGATGAGTTAGGTTCCGATGTTGATGCGGATGACCTCAAAATGATTGAAGAGGGGCTTACTCAACTCGAGGTAAGGTGTCACGACCCAAACCGATGGGCCACGGCGGGCACCCGGTACCTTACTCAATCGAGTACCGACATAACGCATCTTTTCGTATCATGCTCTCACAGGTAAATGAGACGGAAAGGCTGCCGTATGATAACTAGAATAAAACATGTAATATCAACTTATACATAACACATATGGGCCTATAAGACCAAAATGATCACTCATATACTAAACATAGGCCGACAAGTCCATACAAACTCTCACGTACATGACATCTGTCTACAAGCCTCTAAGAATACATAATATCATAAAGGTTGGGATAGGGTCCCGCCATTCCAATCAATACATGTACTAATCATACTGACCCAAGAAGCAACTCCGGAGCAAATGGAGCGCACTAGCACCTTCCGCTGAGCTGATAGCCTACTTGGAGGGCTCTCATCCTGTCTATCGGAACCTGCGGGCATGAAACGCAGCGTCCCCAGACAAAACGGACGTCAGTACGAATAATGTACCGAGTATGTAAGGCACATAAATAACTATATAAAAGACATGGAAGAAACATGGAGTAAATGACTCAACCTGTAAGTTTGGATAACTCTGTAAATCATGAAATACTTATAGTGTCATGCATATGCGTATGAATGTCATATCGTGCATAGGTACATGTGTTCATAACATCATTAAGCCTCTGAGGGCATCCCATCATATCATCTCGGCCACAGTGGGCAAAATCATCAACGTATACCAGCTGATCAGGTGGTGGTGTATATATAATGCCATAACCTTTCCCATATCCCATATACATGTACATACACACACACACACACATATATATATATATATATATATAATGCCATCTGGTCATGGGTCAATGTGCATGTATAAATGCATGTAATGCATATAAATACGTTAATAAATTTCTACGGATACCATAAANGCGCGACACAGGCGCTGCAGAAGACGAGCGACTGCACCCGGCCGACGAAAAGCCAACTGAGGGGCCCTGACGCGGCGTGCCCTACCCTGATCACAGGAAACAAAGTTGATGATAAGTGAACAAGCGACAGAGAGAATCATTCTACCTGCCACGGGCCTACGGCCATGCCTCTCCCAAAAAGACGCCCATGTGCGTATCCCCACCGTATGGGAGTACGGCCTCGACCCACTCGCGTATCCAAGACAATGGGGCCGGTGGCGACCTGTCGGCTACAAAAAATGACACGAGTTAACGCTCATGATCACAAGTCATAAAGAGGGGAAGAAAAGGGAATTCAACCACTAAAGAACTGACGTGCATGGTTCCAAGCCTCTGGGAACCCAGTAGCATCCGCCACCAAATGCTTGGTCCTGATATAAAAGAAGTGCTCGAAAGGGCGAGGGTCGACCTCGTCATCCAATCTCATGACCAGGCCCCTCGACCCACGAGGGCACGCCTGAATCATGGTGCCACAGACTCTCTGGGGAGCGTAGAGACTAAGCACATGCTGCAGCGTGACCTCCCTACGGGCCAATTCCGCATACTTGATAAACATTGCCAACAATTTGTAGAGGGAAGGAGTGAGCTGACCCTGGCACACCCCGTAATAACGGCAGAAATCCACTACCAACATTGGGAGCGGGATGTTGAACCCCAACCTGAAAGGATAGGCGTAAAAAACGCAGTATCCCCTGCGGTCGGTGTGGACCCTCTCCTCGCTTCTAGCGAGAACGATGTCTGCATGGGTGGGAATGACCCCCTGTTCCCGTAATCGGGCCATCCCAATCTCCCCCATTAACGGGGCTTCATCCACCGGTTCCTCTCCACCGTCGACAGTGAAATCAATCACCAGACCTCCGGGCCGAGGAACTACCTCGTCAATCGACGGAACTTCTCCGGTCTCTATCTGTTCTGCACCTCCCATTGCCGGAGGTGGCCCTTCAACTACCGGAAAATCTATCGGAAGAGCATCGTGGGAAGAACTACCTTCCATTGTTGATCTACTAAAGAGAAAGGGATAGACTTCGGTGGGCAAGACAAAGGTTATCACAATCAAAGGAAAGAAAGGAGAAGATGAATTAGCAGAACGAAAAAGTTTCCTCAGGCTCTCAGATGAACAATGAAGATATGAGAAATGAATGCCTCAACCCACCTTTATAGGCAACATAAATGGCTTTCGCGAAACCCAATAGCCATCATTAATTGCACGACCAACCGTAAAACGGTTCGGTTCTGCCGAAGCATGCGTCATTATGACAAGCTCCGCGAAGCGGCTTCTCAGCCATCCGCCAACGTCCCGCCGTCAGAATAATCGCAAAGGCCTGCGAACGCTGAAAGAATGCGCCGTACGCCTTCAAAATTCTGGACGTGACCAAATATGTACCCGGCGCGTACTCATTCTCTACGGCCATCTCCAACATATGAAAGGCAACGGCCACCCCCAATATATGAAAGGCTACGGCCATCTCTAATGTATGAAAGGCTACGGCCACCTCCAATATATGAAAGGCTACGGCCACCTCCAATATATGAAAGGCTACGACCATCTCCAACGTGTAAACGACTAAGGCCGCCGCCGTCAATAAGTCGACCCCCTTATTCGAGTTTTTCAAATCACAATCGATGAAATCCGCTCATCGAGCTCGGCCGAAACACGACCTCAATAAGCGGAGGGACTAACTGTATGGGTCAGAATCTGACCTCACGGTAATTAACGGAGTTAATCTCGTCTTGAGCTAATCCATAATTAATAAGTGGTATGGCCACTCATTTATAAGAGGATTCGACTCTTGTCCGATTGAATCTACGAGGGCACGGCCCATTCATTCCCCCATGGGGACGGAACCTCAGCGTGGCCACGACCATTTATTGCAATCTCACGAAGCTCACATCTATAAATACTAAGAGTGGAAGCCCTAGAAAGGGGGCTGCTTCTTCACCACTATTGACAAGAAAGAGAGAGAGAGAAAAAAAAATACCTATCTTATGGGAAGTGAAAACACCATTGTAAGGCTCTGAACCTCTTCATGGAGAGGCAGACCAAACCAATATTATCAATAAAGGCTTTTAATGTTTCTCCCCCTAACCTTGAGTACTTATTTTCATGTTCTTCGCTTGGTCCAATGGATTATTACGATTTGCTATGATTTTTCCGTGATTTATATATATTGTTTTATACTCATAAGATGTGTGACAACTTTTGAGCAAACAATTGGTAAATTGTATATCAACTTGTAATTAAGTTAAAACTTCAATTTTGAGGATAAATAAGTTTCAAAAGTAGTATAAATATGTAAAAATCTCAAAAAAGATATAGTCATATTTTAAATTGAATCTGTTAAATTAAGATAAGTAAAGTCCGTAAAAGTTAAAGATTTGCAAGGAGAAATCACTATTTCACTTGACATACACCTTCGAATCAAGATGTCAATATTTTACTTGAAACTAAAATACTATTTACAAATACTTATAGCTTAACTAATATTTGTAAATATTAAAACTCAGTGTTTAACCATACTAAAATAATATTACATGGCCAAAGACGCCAATATGTTTAATTTTGCAAGTTTCGGACTATGTTTTGTCTTAAATTTATGATTTTTATGCTATCTAATTAATTTTTCGATCTAAAAATAAAAATTTAAAAAATGTATAAATATTTTTGAGAACAAAGTGACTCAAAGTTTTCTAAAAAAGAATTGGTCAGCAGATCGATTAAGGACTACCCGCCTTTGGGTTTAGAGACAAAGGATCTATTGCGAGATTGGCGAATAGCTTGTCAATCAATCAGTCAATCAGACAACTAAAAACTCAATCCAAATATGTCTAGGACAGAAGATTGCGAGAATCTTGTCACCTTTTTTATAAAATTTTCCCTTAATTTGAAATAGAGTTATTTCACATTTATGCAGATTTATTGTACAAACAAACCAAGCGACTAGATGTATTTGATTTGTCAGTGGGTGAAACAACTCATGCTTTTTGTTACGCATTCTAATTTGTGATAAATAAAAAAGGAAATTTTAGGGAAATATCGCAAATAAGTCATAACTTACCAATCTCTAATAATTAATTATAGACTTTTCAAAACTAGTCAAGCACATACAAAAATTAAAAATCCAAATCATTAAGTATTTTTTCGCTCCAAAAATCACACGCAAAGATCTCCTTTCATATTTTTAAGTGTGATCAGTAGCATTAGATGCAAGACGGAAAGGAATTTTCATGGATGAGATAGCAAACAAGGTGATGATATATATATATATATATATAAGATTCCAAAAATCTAAGCAAAAATGAATAATTTTTCAATAAGTATGGTTGAAATTCATTGAAAATGTNATAGCAAACAAGGTGATGATATATATATATATATATATATATATATATATATATATATATATATATTAGTTTTAGGGTACGCGCTTTGCGCGTGTATTCCATATTCATAAATATAAAAATTAAAATATAACTTAAATATAATATAGATCTCGTTTATCATGAAGTCATTTTCTTTATTTATCCATAACATGGTTTTGCGTTGTGATGGATTGACTGGAACCATAGGCTTCATAATCCTTTGGATATTTGTAAGAGGTAGCTAAAAGTGTTCTTATTCATGTTGAATTGATATCTCTTCCAAATGTCAACAGTAGATGGGATACTAATGAATTGGTGTTAGAGTTACCATATAAATTTATGTTATAAGGAGGTTTTAATGTTAGCAACAATTTTATCCAACAATTATTTTTTTGAAGAACAATTATTAATTGATGCCAAACAAAATTAATAGAAAAGAGTTTTGGCGTGCATAAAAAGCAATCTTTTTTAAATAAAATCTCGAATTTATTAGCTTCTTTTTCTTCTTTATTGTTATTTTATTTAAATAGTCAAAATTCTATAATTGTGATGTTAAAGTGCCATATGCATAATTGACTTCGAATAATAAAATATCTTTCATAAATTTAAGCATTAATAATGAGTACAGTTTTATCCATTATGAAATATGACGATACAAATTTTAAAGAGAAAGCAATGGCTAAAAGAAGTGGGAATCGAAGATAAATTTTGAATTTGTTAACTGTTGTAGGCTTGTATCCTTCTAAAAAATCTTTAACGGCTAAAGAGTGTGTAACTTTTCGAATTGTGTAGTTATGCAAATGTGTGTAGTTTCTGTATTCATATTTATAGTGAAATAACAAAAATTAGAGTTTTTCTACCCTAATTTGGTGTTAGAGCCCCGAGTCGGCTCAGACTCTTTGCCCAAACATCGTGGAACAAACTAAGTTATTATAATTAGCAAACAAAAGAGAGCACTATGGGATTGAATCCTAAAGGACACTTGAGCATACTGGAAGATTAAGCTAAATCAAGTCTTGTCGGATTTCACATTCATGGCACAAAGGAGTACTTAGAAACCCTCCAACCCGTGAAAAAATAACCTTCCAACCAAGAACTTGTGGTTTATAACTGATAATTTCTATCAAACGCAAAACTTGAAAGACTTAATAAAGAAAATATTTCAATACAATGTAACCAACAAAAAAATCAATCAAAAAAAATACTCAATTATGCAATTCAAAATTAATAGATTTGGGTTTTTCATCAATCATATTATAGTTACATGCGATTATGAGACTAAAATTACTAACAAAACAAATAAAGATAGCAAGCAAAAAAGAAAGATCACTACGGATAAGGCTTGAATCACAACCAAAACAAAAGACGAAACAAAGTAGAAAGAAACGAAAACAAACCAAATCTATCGGACTAGAGTGAAAAAGAGTGTTTTGATCATTAAAATGTATTACTTAAATACAAGTTTAATGGTGATTAAATTACAAAATAGTTTTCCTTTTCAACGTGATCTTTATGATTTTGTTGTTAGTATAAATGGCAAAATCTTAATTAATTAATTTTAAAGCTTTAAATGTTAGTACTTTTTATGTAGTTCAAATAAGGAAAAATATAGTAAATAAAATTTTAGTTGATTTAAAGTGCTAAATATTAGGAATATTAAATGACTACTTTGTCCAATGTAAACTCTATTTTAAAAGGGTAAAAAAGACGAACAATATTTTGCTAAGGGCCTTCGTACTTTAT
>NW_017673110.1:103639-111415 GCF_001879085.1 Nicotiana attenuata
ATATATATATATATATATATAAAAATTTCTAAGCAAAAAGGGACATTTTTCAATGGGTACGGTTGAAATTCATTGAAAATATATACATGAGTCAATATACACAATTTGAAGAAGATTGGAGGTGATTTGAACTGATTTGATATCAAAATTCGTACTAGCTAAAATCGAGCTTTTTGCGACACATGTATCTCACACACAGGTATACATGGATATACATGTGATATACATTTGATACAAATATGATATATATATGTGAAACACGAATGATACAAGTGTGATACACCTATCATCATTTTTCATGTTCATATTCTACTTTAAATTTTCAATTCAGACCACCTCAAAACTCTACTAAATCATCCCAACACTGAGATTTAAACTCCTTAAGATGTATCCATATATATTCCAACAACACTCGCTTAAAACAAAGTAAAATTTTGATATTTTTTGGCTACAAATGTCTAATATTGATAATTTTTTATGAATTGGTAATTTTTGTACTGTCACGACCTATTTTCTAAACAAGCAGTGACCGGCACCCGATCACTAAACTTGACCGAGCGAACTATCCGCACTTATCAAATCTATTATAACTTCAAACTTTATATGTATCAAAGCAATACTTTAACCAAATACTTTCAATTAATTTAAATATCTAAAATAAACCAACTCCAAAACTTTATTCGTAGTAACTACTGAAATAATGCAAAGTTATTATCAAAAAACATCTGAATCTTAACCCACCGACTGTGTCTATAAAGCCTCTACTGATAAACTGACGCACTGCTCAGGACATGAGATTGGCTGACTAGTTCTCCAAGTAAACAAAGAATAACTAAATAAAGATGGCTCAAAGGAATATTCCACGAACAAAAGCGGAGCTCACCAATAGCACCGGAAGAGAGGGAAGTCCTAACCTGTAGCATACTCGCCTGCAAAACCAGTTCCTACGTTGTACTGCAGAGCAACGTAGGTTCCCAAAAGAGAACGTCAGTACCATTCATTATACTCAGTGAGTCTCAACTAGCCCCCATTAAAGCAGATGAGACTTAATAAAATATACACTACAAGCAGAGATTCTAAATGCATGGAAACATTAAGCTTCTAAGAAAAATTCTAAAATAATTACATAACAGCAGTTTATGAATATTCTAAAAGAAATTCTTTTCTTTTTCTTTCTTATAAAGAAAAATACTTCACTTTATGCTTCGGGAGTTCCAACTATCCTGACTTACTTCGTTCTTGGTCACCGTGTGATCGGCACGGGTTCAATCTCGACCTGATCGAATAGGCCCAATCCACGAGGTGTCACTCGCTTCATGGTTCTTAGTGCTCATGTATCATACCTTAGCCTGGTTAGGCAAATTCTCAGCAACTAGACCCTCGGTTCGTGTGCTCCCTACTTTGGCACAAGTAGTTTCAGGAAGTCAACGTCTTGCTTAGGACCCTCGGCCTGGACGATGACCCCTTCAAAATAGAGGATACTCCCAAAAATCTTTTCTTTCTAAAACTTTTTTTTTGTGACTTTTCAAGTCTAATCTTGTTTGAAAGTGATCTATCAATATTCATAATAATATTCTTGAGTGTATACATAGCACAAGTATGAAATAAAATTACTCAAAGTACTTTTAAAAGGTCTTTCTAACTCTTGAATCTTTAACATGTAAGATCATGTAATAAAGCATAAAAATGTGCAAAATAGACGCTTATGCTTCTCGAGTAAAATGTATAAGCTTTAACTAGAATATACTTAGTCAACATGTACTCACTTGTTCCAATTAAGCACATATTGACTCTTTAAAGCATTTTATCGAACACTAGTGGGCATGTTTTTGTGAGTAGAACCACTTTAGTAAAGGGTTATATCCACTCACCTCAATTT
This sequence comes from Nicotiana attenuata, assembly GCF_001879085.1. Classification (NCBI taxonomy): domain Eukaryota; kingdom Viridiplantae; phylum Streptophyta; class Magnoliopsida; order Solanales; family Solanaceae; genus Nicotiana; species Nicotiana attenuata. The sequence continues at coordinate 105,519 of NW_017673110.1, forward strand.
GTCCTTTCAAGCAATAATGTAAGTTCCAATTCTTGTAATCAACTCAACGATCAAATACTACAATAGTAAGTCACAATACGTGTCCAACTTTCCCAAAGTATTAATCTTTTCTCAACTCCAAGAACTTTAGGTTCAACTTCTAAATTTCTAAGTTTTGGGGTGAGGTCTTGTTCTAACAATTCTTTACTATCTCTAACAACCTTAACCCGTTATAGTAATCTAATAAAAGTGAAGAATTTATCTTGTAATACTAAAAACCTAACTTGTATTTGATGGGTGTTCTTGAGGTTTTGTAAAATTTTCCTATGAATTCACCCCATTAGAGTGTTAGATTCTAATGTATAATGATGTTATATCTTACAATCCCATAAAAACAATAACCTTAGTCATGGCCTAAAGAAGGTCCTGCGTGACTACTTCGATGGGAGAAGCAACACTGCCTCTGTTTCTTGCTCCTTGAAGAATCTACTTTTCTTTTTGTTATGTGAATTCTTTGCAATTGTTTTCCAGCACTTATCTCTCGTTCCTCCTAAGGCTTTAAGCCTTTTCCTTCTTTTTTTCGTCTTTCAACAGATTATTCTGTTGGCTTTAGGCCCAAATCTTAGGTGTCTTGCTTTTTCTTTTTTAATTATTTAACTTAACAAGTATTTAATAATACTCACTTTTAATAATTAATAATATTAAAATTATTAATATTCCCTATTTGTATATCTAATTATTTATAAATAGAGAAGTAACTCAAAACTCAATCACAAGGGTTTACCTCCCACGTAGCCTCTTTTGAATCATGATTACTCCACAAAACTTTTACCGATGCTAACTCTTTTGTTCTCAACTTTCTTACTTGCCTATCGAGAATTTTTATAGGTACCTCTTCATAAGTCAAGCCTTCTTTAATTTCTATGGTATCGGTAGGTATTATATGCGACTCATCATGAATGTACTTCTTAAGCATAGACACATGAAAGGCAGGATGAATAGAGGACAACTCAACGGGTAACGCTAGCTTATGAGCCACGTTTCCCTTCTTTTCTATAATCTCATAAGGTCTGATAAATCTAGGACTAAGTTTCCCTTTCTTACTAAACCTCATAACTCCTTTTATTGGTGAAATTTTCAAAAATGCCTTGTCATCAACCATGAACTCTAAGTCATGATGCCTCTTGTCAGAATAGTACTTTTGACGACTTTGAGCCGCTTTCAGTTTTTCTCTGATTAGCTGGACTTTATATAAGGCCTCAAAAACAAACACTGGACTAATCAACGGCACCTCTATTGGTTCAAACCAATCCACTGGAGAGCTACATCTTCGCCCATACAATGCTTCATAAAGAGCCATACCAATGCTGGCCTCATAGCTGTTATTGTAAGCAAATTCTATCAGTGGCAAGGGATCATCCCAATTACCTCCAAAATCTATAACACATGCTCGCAACATATCTTCGAGAGTTTGAATGGTCCTTTCTGCCTGACCATCGGTCTACGGATGTAAAGCGGTGCTCAAATTGACCTTGGTACCTAATCTTTTCTAAAATGCCTGCCAAAAATGCGCCGTGAACTGAGGGCCTCTGTTAGATATGATTGAAACTGGAGTACCATGCAATCGGACTATTTCTTTGATGTACAACTGTGCATACTACTCTGAGGAATCTGTCGTCTTTACTGGTAGGAAATGGGTAGACTTTATGAGTCGGTCTACAATAAACCAAATTGAATCATGCTTACGGTATGTCCAAGGTAGACCTACAACGAAATCCATATTAATCATCTCCTATTTCCATTTTGGTATATCTATATCCTGAGCTAGGACACCAGGCCTCTGATGCTCGGCTTTGACTTGCTGGCAATTTAAATATTTGTCCACATGATCTGCTACTTGCTTATTCATGCCTATCCATTAATACAACTCTTTCAAGTCTAGATACATTTTGGTAGAATCTGGGTGGATAGAGTACCTCGAGCTATGAGCTTCCTCCATTATGGCCTTCCTAAGACCATCTACATCAGGCACACATAACAGATCATCCAACTTCAAAACTCCATCACTTCCTAGAGAGAAAGCAGTGATTTCTTTATTTCTGACTTGTTTTTTTAACTTCACTAAGTATGGATCTTCGTCTTGCTAAGCTTTAACATGCGCAACAAGAGAGGATTGCGCTAAGGCATAAGCAGTTATACCTCCTTCTTCTATCTCATCCAATGTAATTCCATCATTTGCTAGTTTTTGAATTTCTCTACCTAAAGATCGCCTTTGTACTGCAAGATGGGCTAAGACACCCATTGACTTCCTACTAAGTGCATCTGCTACCACATTAGCTTTGCATGGTGATAAAGGATATTGATGTCATAATCCTTCAATAACTCGAGCCACCTTCTATGTCTCAAATTTAACTCTTTCTGCTTGAAAATGTACTGGAGACTTTTGTGATCTGTAAATACTTTACAATGCTCGCCATATAGGTAGTGTCGTTATATCTTTAATGCAAATGTCACTGTTGCAAGCTCCAAGTCGTGTGTGGGGTAGTTCTTATCATGATTCTTTAACTGCTTGGAAGCATAAGCAATAAATTTTCCATCTTGCATAAGAACACAACCAAGACCAACTCTGGAGGCATCATAATACACCGTGAACCCACCCGAACCTGTCGGCAAAATTAACACAGGTGCAGTGGTCAACCACTTCTTTAACTCTTGAAAACTCTGCTCACAAGCTTTTGACCACTGGAACTTAACTTCTTTCTAGGTCAACTTAGTTAATGGAGCTGCAAGTGTGGAAAGTTCCTCTACAAACCTTCCATAGTCGCAGTTAACCCTAAGAAACTCCTAATTTCGGTTGGCGTTGTCGGCCTTGGCCAGTTCTTGACCGCTTCTGTCTTCTGAGGGTCTATCTTTATGCTTTCACTAGATACCACGTGGCCTAAGAATGCCACTGACTGCAACTAGAATTCATATTTTGAAAAGTTGGCATAAAGTTCATTCTCCTTTAAGGTCTGCAAGGCTATCTTGAGGTGTTCTGCATGATATTCCTTGATTTTAGAGTATACCAAAATATCATATATAAATACGATAATAAAGGTATCAAGGAACTGTTCAAGAGGTCTACGAACGCAGTTGAAGCATTTGTCAAGCCAAAGGACATTACTAGAAATTCATAGTGCCCATAGCGAGTTCTAAAGGCTGTTTTAGATATTGATAAGTTAGGATTTTAACGTGTTTTATGCCCCTACTTGCCTATGCTTTAAGTACGAAGTGCTACAAAATAGCCCCAAAATGCTCACAGGTTGTGCTTGATTGCAGGTTTGATCGACAAAGTGACGAAATATCAAAGATCGGCTCAAAAAAGGAGTGAAACCTGCTCAAGTATCAATGACCAAGAGAATTGAGGAAAAAGGGCCTAGTGCGGATCGCGCAAAGAAGGATGCGGCCGCAGTAGGAGGTTCAGAGACATGGCATATTCAGTGGAAGTACTACGCGGCCGCGGTTGGATTCTCGCGGTACGCGGTCAGGCTACGCGGCCGTTTCACATTTTTTGTGCGGTCCGCGTGAACGAGATTCAGAGATTTGAATTCTTAACAATTTCAAGCAATGCGCTCCGCGCTCATTTATGTGCGGCCGCGCCAACTTCCATCGCGGCCGCGCTGCATTTCCACACGGTCCGCGGTCCTCAACATCAGAGAAGCAGAAACCAGAAGTTCAAGAGCCAGTGCGGCCGCGGTCCTTTTTGCGCGGCCCGCGCTGACCCCGCAGGGGTATTTTTGTCCAGTTTTTCCAGCCTAGTATAAATAGAGCATTTTTCCATTTTTAGGTTAAGTTTTAAACGCAGCTAAGCTCGTGAGACCTGATATTGTAACAATTTCAGCATTTTTGCTCTTTATTATTGTAGTTTCTTCTTAGTAATTAATTAATATGCTTAGTTCTTCATCTATTTCTTCAATTTCTGTATCTAGCACGAGTAGCTAAACTCATTAGCTAGGGTTGTGGCTCAACCCTAGTGTGGGTAATTGATGGGTGTTGCCATCTAATGTTAGATTGATATTGGGTGTTTGTTATTTGGGTTGATTTTATGTTTTAATTATGGATTGGTGGTTGCAAACACTGATTCTAGCTTTGTGGGTTTAACTCTTCTTGAGAAAGAGAGTCCATGACCCCAAAATTGACCCAACAAGGAATTGGGATGGACCCATGAGAAATGGTAGTCCCAATTAACGGGTTAAATCTCGAGAGAGTAATTACCCTACTTGAACCCTAGTTGCTTGGTCTAATTGGCCTACTCAATTGGTCTCTCGAGAGTCAATTGGGCAAAATCACTCTCTCTACCGAGAGGTGTGAGAGTGGGTACAATTGTGCAACGGTTATAGCATAAGCCCCAAATATGTCAATCTATCCTTAGTAACATCTACCGTTAATTAGCCACCTAGGCAATGCCACGACCCTAGTGCCTTTCTCTATATTAAATACAACTTAGCAATATTCTCGTAGCATAATTTAGTTTTAATCATTAGTTTTACAATAGTAGTTATAAGAATCAAAGAAAATCAAAAATATTTGAAGTGACATTAGAAGCACAACCGCATCTCTAGACTAGACAGATAATACAACTCCACTACTAGCTCCCTATGGAAATTCGATCCCGAACCACTATTCGGGTAAAAGCTATTGCGACCCGCTCTTCCTACCTTAGTGTAGCGTCGAGTCTCCGATAGCTCATGGAATTCTCCGGTCCAATGTGTGCCAAAGAAAGGAGGGATGACTGTGGTGACCAATGACAACAATGAGCTTATTCCCACTCGAACCATTACAGGGTGGAGAGTTTGTATGGACTACCGAAAACTCAACAAGGTGACCTGCAAGGATCATTTCCCCTTGCCATTTCTCGATCAAATGCTTGATCGCCTTGCGGGGCGAGCTTTCTATTGCTTTTTGGATGGGTACTCGGGCTACAATCAAATCTTAATTGCCCCGGAAGACCAAGAGAAGACCACTTTTACATGCCCCTATGGTACATTTGCTTTCTCTCGGATGCCATTCGGGTTGTGCAATGCTCCGGCGACCTTCCAACGTTGCATGATGGCTATTTTCACCGACATGGTGGAAGATATATTGGAGGTCTTTATGGATGACTTTAGTATGGTTGGTGACTCTTTTGAAAAATGCTTGGTAAATTTGGATAGAGTCTTGACCCGATGTGAAGAAACTAACCTCGTTCTCAATTGGGAAAAATGCCATTTTATGGTCGAAGAAGGTATAGTGTTGGGTCACAAGATTTCTAAGCATGGGATTGAGGTAGACAAGGCGAAGATTGAGGTGATTTCAAGGCTCCCTCCCCCTACTTCTGTCAAAGGAGTGAGGAGTTTTCTTGGGCATGTCGGGTTCTACCGGCGGTTTATAAAAGATTTCTCGAAGGTTGTGAATCCGCTTTGCAAATTGCTAGAGAAAGATGCCAAGTTTGTTTTTGATGAAAAATGCATGGAGGCCTTTGAACTTTTAAAGCACAAGTTGACCACTACCCCTATCATAACCGCACCTAATTGGAGTTTACCCTTTGAACTAATGTGTGATGCTAGTGATGTTGCAGTGAGGGCGGTGTTGGGTCAACGGGTTAACAAAATATTCCATCCCGTGTATTAGGCAAGTAAGACTATGAATGAAGCTCAACGGAATTACACGGTGACGGAGAAGGAGTTATTGGCCATTGTATTTGCCATGGAGAAATTTCGGCCTTATCTTATGGGGGCCAAGGTGATTGTGCACACGGACCATGCCGCCCTTAGGTATTTGATGACCAAGAAGGATTCCAAGGCAAGATTGATGAGATGGGTGTTACTTCTTCAAGAATTTGACTTAGAAATAGTGGACCGGAAGGGAAGTGAGAACCAAGTTGCGGACCATTTGTCCCG
>NW_017673110.1:111440-128777 GCF_001879085.1 Nicotiana attenuata
ACACAACTTCAAAATGAGCCCATCCCTTTTTGATTTGAGCTTACCGCGAAAACAGACCGTAACCGGGTAGTTGAAAAGAAGAACCATATCACAATTTTGAATTCCTTGTCCCGAGCATATTTGTGTGAAGATATTTCATCTTGTGCTTACACAAGGACGAGCTGGAGTAGGCATGAAATCTAAACTCATCAAGCTCATTAAGTTGCTCAACACGGAGATTCGCTGCAAACATACCATTCCAAGTTCAACTTTCTTAGCCCACATAGCTTTGTGCTCCAATTCTACCGGAAGATGGCAAGCTTTTCCAAACACCAACCGATACGGGGACATGCCAATTGGGGACTTGTAAGCCGTCCGGTACGCCTATAAGGCGTCATCCAACTTTTTCGACCAATCGGTTCTATTAGCATTGATCGTCTTGGACAAGATACTCCTTATTTCTCGGTTGGAGACTTCCACTTCACCACTAGCTTGGGGATGATAGGGGGTGGTCACTTTGTGATTTACTCCATACTTAGCAAGCAATGAATCAAAAGCCTTGTTGCAAAAGTGAGACCCCCATCACTAATGATAGCACGAGGGGCGCCAAACCTTGTGAAGATACTCTTTTTCAAGAATGCCACAACACTTCGGGCTTCATTGTTGGTAAAGCCACGGCTTCAACCCACTTTGAGACATAGTCCACCGCCACGAAAATATAAGTGTTCCCACAAGAGCTCACAAAAGGACCATGAAATCGAGTGCCCCAAACATCAAAAATATCCACCTCGAGAATCGTATTGAGAGGCATCTCATCCCTTTTTGAAATTTCGCCGGCTCTTTGGCATGCATCACATCTCTTTACCAAGTCACTAGCATATTTAAACAAAGTCGGCCAATAGAAACCGCAACTCGAGACCTTTGAAGCCGTCCTCACCCCTCCATGATGGACCCCATAGGGGGAGGAGTGACAAGCCTCCAAAATGCTCAATTGTTCACCTTCCAGGACACATCTTCTAATCACACCATCTGTGCAAATTTTAAACAAGTATGGATCATCCCAATAAAAATCCAAACTATCCCGCTTGAGTTTCTTCCTTTGGTCAAAAGAGAGCTCACACGGGACAATTCTGGTCACAATGAAGTTGGCGATGTCCGCAAACCATGGCATGTCACACATTGACACAGAAAGAAGTTGCTCGTCGGGGAATGTATCATTTATCTCAAGGCCGTCACATGGCCTTCCCTTTCTTCTTCCACTTGGGAATGCCAGCTTTTATTCGTGGGGGTGCGCCCTACTTTTTTGTTGATTATCTGGATGACCGTATATTTGACTCAGTTTTTGTTTCTTTTGGTTGATTTTCTATTTGGTATGTATATAACTTTACATTCAGTACTTTTTATCTTCTATTTCGGTCTGTATATAAAGTTAAGTTACATTTTATATATATTCATCCCCCGTTTGTATATTCTAATTCCCTATTGTAAATATTCATTCTATTTTCTATTTTCGCAAAAAATTTTCGTTTTTAGCTTTATAGTTAGGCTCGTAGCCTCTTGTTTTGTTTTTGACGCTTCCAATAAGCCCTTGGTTTTCTTAAGGCCACGGTTCTTTCCAAGGGTGGAGTTTTGTGTGAACCGGGTGGCTCTTCCCGATGATAGATGGAGGGACAACCTTCTTAAGGGTTTGAGTCCGTTTCTTTGATTTTTCTTTTGTTTTTGATAATTGTAGTTAAGGGTACCTCAAGCAAAGCTTCACTTGGGCCTAGCAATTTGCCTTTGATCCCATGGTCAAAGACATAATGTTGTGTTTAGGATGGTAAAAGTCGTGGCTTTGAGACTCTTGCGCTGACCAAACAATCATCATGTGGTCTTTTCGGACAATTGTGTGCTTGAATCATAACTAAGGTCGTTGTGGGCCCTCGACTCGATGTCTTTAGCAATCCCCTAGCGTGTGTGGTGAGGAATCGAATTGTGAGTCCAAGTCTCGAGCCAATGGTCTAGAACTTTCCCTGAATGTTTGTTGAGGTGAAATCCTAGGTGAAATTTAACTTGAGAAGTGATTATAGGCTCTCCTTGACCAAATGTTAAGTTGAACAATTCCATAGCCTACCAAAGAGATGATCCCTAGTTAACCCTTTTGAGCCTTAAACCTTTTTCTTTCAAGAACCAATGCTACAAGCCTATACCCATTTCAAATGATTACCCTCTCTTGGCACCCAAATCTTTTCTTGAGTAATGGCAAATGTCTAAGTTTGGGGGGAGAGACAAGAAAGGAAACAAAGTGGTAGAAAGGTACAAAAGCAAAAGAAAAAGGAAGGCAATGAAAAAGAAAGAAAAGAAAAAGACAAAAAGAAAGTCCAATGTGAACAAGAATAAAAAGGGATTCAAGGAAAACAAAAGTGAAAAAGGTGTGGAAAAAGTAGAAAAAGGAGAAATGTTTTGAATTGCATAAGAAAGAGTAGCAATGTGTCTCTCTAACCCCTTGTAAAGAAGTGAAATACTCAAAAGAGTCAAGAGAGTTGTGCCAAAATGAATCAAAAGAAGTGCTTAAGGGAAGATTGAACCCACTTGAATAAAAACATGTCCTACCCTTACCCAAAAGCCTTTGCAATGACTCCATAAAAGCCCTATAGGATCTTGAGTTGAAGGAAGCCTACATTAGTGGATACTTACATAAGGGGCAAGCATATGGTAACTAGAGCCGGACTTGTGACCTTCTTCTTGAGAGAGATGAGTGAAACTCCATCAACCTCGATTTGTGTGTTAATAGTCTAAAAGGTGAGGTTCGCTTAGGTTGAGGATGTGTGAGTTTGGGTTCCACAATGACCAAAGTAATTGAGAGAAGTTCTTTGATGAAATGTGTCAACTCTTGATGCTCTTGTGTCACACCTGATCCATGGTTTTTCAAAGTATTAAATGTGTTAATGATGCATTCATATTGAGGGCAATTGTTAGTCCCAATTGATGCTTGTTGAGGTTGCTTTAGGATAGCTGGAATTACTTGGATTTTCCTTTAAGGGGTGGGTCTTATTTTGTTTGCTTGAGGACAAGCAAAGGCTTAAGTTTGGGGGAGTTGATAAGTTAGGATTTTAACGTGTTTTATGCCCCTACTTGCCTATGCTTTAAGTATGAAGTGCTACAAAATAGCCCCAAAATGCTCACAGGTTGTGCTTGATTGCAGGCTTGATCGACAAAGTGACAAAATGTCAAAGATCGGCTCAAAAAAGGAGTGAAATATGCTCAAGTATCAATGACCAAGAGAATTGAGGAAAAATGGCCTAGTGCGGACCGCGCAAAGATGGATGCGGCCGCACTAGGAGGTTCAGAGACATGGCATATTCAGTGGAAGTACTACATAGCCGCGGTTGGATTCTCGCGGTCCGCGGTCAGGCTACGCGGCCGCTTCACATTTTTTGTGCGGTCCGCGTGAACGAGATTCAGAGAGTTGCATTCTTAACAATTTCCACGCGGTCCGCGGTCCTCAACTTCAGAGAAGCAGAAACCAGAAGTTCAAGAGCCAGTGCGGCCGCGGTCCTTTTTGCGTGGCCCGCGCTGACCCCGCATGGGTATTTTTTTCCAGTTTTTCCAGCCTAGTATAAATAGAGCATTTTACCATTTTTAGGTTAAGTTTTATATTCTGAACGCAGCTGAGCTCGTGAGACCTGATATTGTAGCCATTTTCAGCATTTTTGCTCTTTATTATTGTAGTTTCTTCTTAGTAATTAATTAATATGCATAGTTCTTCATCTATTTCTTCAATTTCTGTATCTAGCATGAGTAGCTAAACTCATTAGCTAGGATTGTGGCTCAACCCTAGTGTGGGTAATTGATGGGTGTTGCCATCTAAGGTTAGATTGATATTGGGTGTTTGTTATTTGGGTTGATTTTATGTTTTAATTAAGGATTGGTGGTTGCAAACACTGATTCTAGCTTTGTGGGTTTAACTCTTCTTGAGAAAGAGAGTCCATGACCCCAAAATTGACCCAACAAGGAATTGGGATGGACCCATGAGAAATGGTAGTCCCAATTAACGGGTTAAATCTCGAGAGAGTAATTACCCTACTTAAACCCTAGTTGCTTGGTCTAATTGGCCTACTCAATTGGTATCGAGAGAGTCAATTGGGCAAATCACTCTCTCTACCGAGAGGTCTGAGAGTGGGTACAATTGTGCAACGGTTATAGCATAAGCCCCAAATATGTCAATCTATCCTTAGTAACATCTACTCGTTAATTAGCCACCTAGGCAATGCCACGACCCTTGTGCCTTTCTCTATATTAAATACAACTTAGCAATATTCTCGTAGCATAATTTAGTTTTAATCATTAGTTTCACAATAGTAGTTATAAGAATCAAAGAAAACCAAAAATGTTTGAAGTGACATTAGAAGCACAACCGCATCTCTAGACTAGACAGATAATACAACTCCACTACTAGCTCCCTGTGGAAATTCGATCCCGAACCACTATTCGGGTAAAAGCTATTGCGACCCGCTCTTCCTACCTTAGTGTAGCGTCGAGTCGGCAGCGATCAGATATATCCTCTTCTCCGATTCTCAACTGATGGTACCCCGATCTCAAGTCTATCTTTGAAAACTACTTTGCACACTGAAGTTGATCAAATAAATCATCAATTCTTGGTAGTAGGTACTTGTTCTTGATGGTAACTTTATTCAACTGCCAATAGTCAACGCACATTCTGAGTGACCCATCTTTCTTCTTGACAAACAGGATCGGGGCACCCCACGGTGAAACACTCAGCCTGATGAAGCCCTTGTCAAGAAGGTCTTTCAACTATTCTCTCAACTCATTAAGTTCTGCTGGAGCCATCCTATAAGGAGGTATAGATATGGGCTGAGTGCCTAGTATGAGCTCGATGCCAAAGTCTATGATTCTTTCAGGAGGAAGTCTGGAAAGGTCATCTGGGAAACCTTCTGTAAATTCTCTAACAAATGGCACATACTGAAGAGCTGGTAGTTCTGATTCTGGATTAGTGATGTGAGCCAAATAGGAGAGACACCCCTTACTGATAATTCGTTGTGCCTTAAGGTAAGAAATAAACTTACCTACAAGCGATGCCGAATCACCCTTCCACTATAAGACTTCTTCATTTGGAAATTAGACCTGACTATCTTGGCATGACAATCTAACATGGCATAGCAGGAAGACAACCGATCCATACCCATGATCACATCGAAATCCACCATTTCTAGATCTATGAGATCGGCCTCGGTGCTGCAACCTTAGACTGAAACTATTCAACCTTTATAGACTCTTGTGGCTTATATTGACTCGCCAACTAGAGTAGATACTAGGAATGGCTCACTAAGTTGTTCAGGTTCTAGCCCAAGGTTAAAATCAAAGTATGGAGTTACGTACGAAAACGTTGAACCTGGATCAATTATGGCATAACCATTATGTGAGAAAACTATAAGTATACCTGTAATAACTTTTGCAGATGCCTCTGCACTCTGACGATCAAGTGTAGCAAACAAACGAAGTTGTCCCCCTCCTTGAGTAACTCGATCTGCACCTTTGCTTGATCCATGCTCGGCCTGATTATGAGAACCACGAGCCTGAGGTGGTTCAACTGTAGTAGCTGAGGAACTAGAAGGACGAGTTGATCCCCCACTGAAATTACGTCGCAACTTTGGGCAATTTGCCTTATATGACCATTGTCTCCACAATGATAGCAACCATGAAACCCGAGTTTGCACTGACCTGAATGTTGCCGCTTACATGTACCACAAAGACCTTGCTGTTATGAATGCTGCTCAACATGACTCTAGCTATATGAGGATAGTGTCCTAAAATTCTGATTCTGGTGAGATTGGTTTCTATAACTCTGAGTACGTTTGAAGGAAGACCCACCACCTGACTAATGAATGGACCGAGCTGGTGCTAATGACCCCTTATTAAAGGAACCCCTTCCTCCTTCACTGGATGTACCACTAAACCCGCCCGCTGTCCGGTCATTCTTGTTATGCTCTTTTTATTCTCTCCTTTGTTGTCTGTCTTTTTCTAAGTGCTTGGCGAAACCCACAACAAAGGAGAAAGCTGTCATTTCTACCGCTACAGTTGATGTAGTATCCTTAAGGTGGTAAGCTAAACTGCCAACAAACCTGCGGATCCTTGTTTTCTCTGTCTTAACCATGTGAGGAGCATGCTTAGCCAAACTTATGAATTCTATGTAGTACTCTTGCACACTTTTATTCCCTTGCTTGAGTTGCTTGAACTCTGTAGCCTTAGCTTCCCTATCCTCTTCTGGTATGAAATTAGCCATGAAGGCCTCTTCAAATTCTTCCCAAGTTGGCGGACTATCATCTTCATCTCTTTCCTTTTCCCACATCTCAAACCAAGAGTCAGCCAGATCTCTAAGCTGGTAGGCAGCCAGCTCCACAGCTTCATCATCAAATGCCTTCATCGCTCGGAGGGTTTTATTAACACCCTCCAGCAACAACATCAACTATAATACCACGGAACAATGGAGGACTTAGCTTCAAAAATTCATTCACTCTTGAGGACTCAAAACTGTTCTATCTATTTAATTGAGGTGAAATCTCAGCTCCTCTCATTCTGGTTGGCCATGAAGGCTTTAAACATCTCCATAGCATTGTTGACAGCATTAAACATCTGACCTACCTCTGGAGATATATTTGTCTGAGTCGGAACTGCTATTGGGGGTGGCATTGGATCCTGAGGTACTTGCTCATCATGATCCACCCCTTCTTCATGTTCAACCCGGGGTACTTGAACCCCCTTTGTGGATTTACCCTTGCTTTTTAAAGTTGAATCCTTCTTAGTTCTACCTTGAGCCACAATAGTAGCAATAGTTTCTTGAGCAGCATCCTGAGTGTCGGTGTCAGAGTTGCGAGTACGAGCCCTTTCTGCGAGTTTTGGAGAAACAAATACATTAGATAATTTCTTAGAGGTAGGCTCTACTGCACGATCTAAAGTATAAAAAATGAGACTTTTCCTAAATGCTGGTAGCCTCCCATTTATAAGTATGGCGCACTTAATACCCATAAATAAGACTCTACTAACACAGCTTCATAGATCACTAGGACTCCATAAACCTGAGGCTCTGATACCAAGTTTGTCACGATCCATTTTTTTGAACAAGTCGTGACCGGCACCTGATCACTAAACTTGACCGAGCGAACCATCGGCACTTATCAAATCTATTATAACTTCAAATTTTATATGCAGCAAGGCAATACTTTAACCAAATACTTTTGATTTTTTAAATATCTAATATAAACCAACTCCAAAACTTTATTCATAGTAACTACTGAAATAATTCAATGTTATTATCAAAAAACATCTGAATCTTAATCCACCGACTGTGTCTATGAAGCCTCTACTAATAAACTGACGCACTGCTCAGGACATGAGATTGCCTGGCTAGTTCTCCAAGTAAACAAAGAAATAACTAAATAAGATGACTCAAAGGAATACTCCACGAACAAAAGCGGAGCTCACCAATAGCACTGGAAGAGAGGGAAGTCCTAACTTGTAGCCTGCTCGCCTACAAAACCGGTTCCTACCTTGTACCGCAGACCAAAGTAGGTTCCCAAAAGAGAACGTCAGTACCATCCATTATACTCAGTGAGTCTCAACGAGCCCCCATTAAAGTAGAGAATGAGACTTAATAAAATATACACTACAAGCAGAGATTCTAAATGCATGAAAACATAAAGTTTCTAAGAACAATTCTGAAATAATTGCATAACAGCAGTTTATGAATATTCTAAAAGAAATTCTTTTCTTTTTCTTTCTTATAAAAAAAATACTTCACTTTATGCTTCAAGAGTTCCAACCATCCTAACTTATTTCTGTCTTTGTCAATGTGTGATCGGCACGGGTTCGATCCCGACCTGATCGAAAGGCCCAAATCCACGAAGTGCCACTCGCTTCATGGTTCTTAGCGACTAGGCAAATTCTCAGCAACGGGACCCTTGGCTTGTGTGCTCCCTACTTTGGCACAAGTAGTTTCAGAAAGTCAACGCCTTGCTTAGGACCCTCGGCCTGGACGATGGCCCCTTATTAGAATAGAGGATACTCCTAAAAATCTTTTCTTTCTATAACTTCTTCTTGTGACTTTTCAAGTCTAATCTTGTTTGAAAGTGATCTATCAATATTCATAATAATATTCTTGAGTGTATACATAACATAAGCATGAAATTAAATTATTCAAAGTACTTTAAAAAGTTCTCTCTAACTCTTGAATCTTTAACATGTAACATCATATAATAAAGCATAAAAATATGCAAAATAGACGCTCATACTTCTTGAGTAAATATATAAGCTTTAACTAGAATAAACTTAGTCAACATGTACTCACTCGTTCCAATTAAGCACATGTTGACTCTTTAAAGCATTTTATCGCACTCTTTGTGGGCATGTTTTTGTGAGTAGAACCACTTTAGTAAATGGTTATATCCACTCACCTCAATTTCTTCTTTCAAGTAACAATGTAAGTTCCAATTCTTGTAATCAACTCAACAATCAAATACTACAACAATAAGCATCCAACTTTCCCAAAGTATTAATTTTTTCTCAACTCTAAGAATTTTAGGTTCAACTTCTAAATTTCTAAGTTTTTGGGTGAGTTCTTGTTCTAACAATTCTTTAGTATCTCTAAAAACCTTAACCCGTTATTGCAATCCAATAAAAGTGAAGTATTTATCTTGTAGCACCAAAAACCTAACTCGTACTTGATGGTTGTTCTTGAGGTTTTGTAAAACTTTCCTATGAATTCACCCCATTGGGGTGTTAGATTCTAGTGTATAATGATGTTATAGCTTACAATCTCATAAAAAGAATTACCTCAGTCGTGGCTTAAAGAAGGTCTTGTGTGACTACTTCGATGGGAGAAGCAACGCTGCCTTTGTTTCTTGCTCCTTGATTTTTTTTTTTTGTGTTGAATTCTTTGCAATTATTTCCAGCACTTGTCTCTCGTTCTTCTTAACAGCTTGTTTGGATTGTTGTTATATGTTGTATCTTATCGTATTGTTACTTTAAATACAATATTTTTTTGTTACTTAAATTTTATTATATCGTATCGTTTAACCCATTGTTACGTAACGATGAAAAGTGTCACTTTATGGAATAACCGATTTGGTGTGTCACGTCGTTTTGCTATTTTTCTCTCATTTTGCCATTTTTTATTATTAAATAATTCTATTTTATCCTTTACCCTAACTTTTTATAAAATAATATTACCTTGTCCCTTATTTTTTTTAATAATATTGCAAGTTTATTCTTTATATTATTAGTGCATGATATCATAAAATAACGGAAAATAATATAATCTAACCAAATATTGTATACATCAAAACGATATAGTACAATAAAATACAATTGTGATGGCCCAAAAGGTCATCTCTTATTTTAGAAGTCAACTCTGTGTCCCGAGGCCTTAAAAACCTCCTTTTGTTTTACTTCGATTTGCGTGCACAGTCCGGGCGCTTTTCCATAAAGCTTTTATGTGAAATTTAAGAAAAATATTGAATTTGGCCTTTAAAATTGATTAAAGTTGACTTCGGTCAAAATTTTTTGTAAACGGGCCCGGACACGGACCCGTGATTTGAGGGTCCCGTAGGGTCCGTAGTAAAATATGGGACTTGGGCGTATGCCCGGAATCGAATTCCGATGTCCCTAGCCAGAGAAAAGAATTTTTTAAAGAAAATTGTTTGATGGAAAATATAAAGACTTTTTGAAATGAAATGGTGTGTGATCTTGATGGTATCGGGCCCGTATTTTGGTTCCCGAGCCCAGTATAGGTTTAAAATAATATTTAAGTCGAATCTGTGAAATTTGGTAAGAATCGGAGTTGATTTGACAAAAATCGGACCCTAGGTTGAGAAAATAGAAAATTTGAACTATCATATGAATTTCATGAATTTGAGGTAAAATTCGTAGTTTTTGATGTTATTTTGATGATTTGATCGCACGTGCAAGTCCGTATGATGTTTTTAGGCTTGCATGAATGTTTGGTTTGGAGCCCCGAGGGTTCGGATGAGTTTTGGATAGGCCACGGAGTGGTTAAAACTTAGGAAACTCAGCTGTTGCATCTGGTATTTTTTCACAGGCCTCTGATCTCGCAATTGCGAGATCAAGCTTCGCAATTGCGAAGTGAGCAGGCCGGGGGAATGCGAAAATAGTGTCGCAAATGCGAACCAGGCCTGGGCAGGCCACCCTCGCAAATGCGAACTTTTGGCCGAAATTGCGAAGGCCCTTCTATCGCAAATGCGACATTTTCATTGCAAATGCGAAGGCAACAGTAATTCAAAGGGGTCGCAATTGCGAACCTCTGATCGCAATTGCGATAACTGCGGCTTTTTAAGTGAGATTTGAGACGGGATTTTCATCATTTTGCAATTTCTCAAACCCTAAACATCCCTAGGTGATTTTTCAAAGACTCAAACTTCTCCAAATCATAGGTAAGTGATTTCTAACTCATCTTCTTCAATCTAATACATCTTTTTACATGATCTCACTTCAAAATCTAGGGTTTTTCATGGGAAATTGGGTGTTCTTGGGTAGAAATTAGGATTTTCAAATTTTGGAAATTTGGACCTCAAATTGAGGTCGGGTTTCAAAACCAATTGCATATTTGAGTTCGTGGGTGAATGGGTAATCGAGTTTTGGTTCGAACTTCGAGTTTTGACCAAGCGGGCCCGGGGTCGGGTTTTGACTTTTTGGGAAAAACATTGGGGAATTCATATTCATGCATTAGAATTGATTCATTTAGCATTTATTGATGTTATTAAATTAATTATGGCTAGATACGAGTGAATTGGTGGTGGAATCGAGAGGTAAAGCGGTGGTTGAGTGTTGAATTATCTGTTGGCTTGAGGTAAGTATTTGGTCTAACCTTGACTTGAGGGACTAGGAATCCCCGTCTTGTTTCGTTCTCTTTATTGAATTCATTAATTATTTCATGTTAACTGTTGATGTTCTCGTTGAAGTGTTATTGGTTCTGTAGTTTCCTTTTATTACCCAATTGGCTTATTTTGATTCATTGGTGCACCTTGGTTGGTCTCGCTGAGTAGTTTTAATTGGTGAAATTTCATAACCGTAGTGATATTCCATTGTGTGGGTTGAGGTATAATGTGGGGGATTTGAGTTAGCTTGTGAAACTCTTGTTTTTATACTTTTGTGTTTGGTGCTGATATGTATATATATTGGGATTGTGTTGCACGACGCAGCAGGAGGAATAAGGGAGAATCGTGATTGTCTGGTAGGATCGGGTTGCACGTCGCAACAAGGAGTAATAAGGGTGGACAGGTGGGATCGGGTTGCGCACCGCAAGAGGAGGAATAAGGGTGATATGTGCTGAGGAGTAATAAGGGTGGTCTGGTGGGATCGGGTTGCACGTCGCAACAAGGAGGAATAAGGGTGAATATTGATACTGTTGCTGTTTATATGATTGGATCGGGATGCGCGCCGCATCAGTTATTGTTTTAAGTATTCATTTCTGTTGAATTTCATTACTATGGTATCGAAACACCCTTAAGGATTGGTTATAGCTGATTACTAGTAGAACATCTGGGATTCGAGTTTATTTAATGCCAGTTATTGCCTTATTACATTGTGTATTTCCTTTCTGTTTAGTATAAACTGTTGCAGGTTACATATACATACATACATACACACACACACACACATATATATATATATATATATATAATGCCATCTGGTCATGGGTCAATGTGCATGTATAAATGCATGTAATGCATATAAAATACGTTAATAAAATTTTCTCGGAATACCATAAAAAATTAATATGCCTTTCGGATAAACTTTATCAAATACGTATTTTTCTGAGACCCAGGAACAGAAGGTATAATAATAATTCACATGGGAAATCAAGAATATAGACACCCCTAGTATTTCTATGAATAGAATCATTTATGAAAGTGGCGTATTTTGCTCGTTTCATTTGTATTATTTGGATCATGCCAAAGAGAAAGAAGGGATAGCCTTAACATACCTGGAGTAGGAAAAAATCCATATGATATTCTTGGAAAAGGTTGCACCGTACTCCTTTAGAACCGCAAAATTTTACATTGCTAAAGTGCTAATAATTCTCGCTGGAATTGATTTGCTCGCACGAAATTTTGTTGGAAGCTTGTTGGAAGCTTGTTTTAGCGTCTGTTCTTGGAATGTTTTACATGAAGTTCTTAAACTACTGTGCGAATGGATGATGAGATAAGGGTATAAGTAAGAGGCATATTTATATAAGTGAAATGGTAGAGACAATTTTTGTGAGTGTTTTAGTTTGTTAAGGGGGGGAGGAGGTTGTAACAGAGATTAGTTAGAAAAGGATTTTAGTTGGGCTGTACTACAAAGCTTTTAAATAAAATTCAGATGTAGACATTTTTAAAGCTTTGACTAACGTAGAAGCCTTTGTTGCATGTATGACTAAGAGGCTACTATACACATAAGTAGACATAGTAATACGTTTTACTTTTAGATGGCCACCTAAGACAATATGACTAAGAGTCATATGTCTTAGTAGTGGCTTGCTGCCACGTGGGGTTGGGGTGGGGATTTTAAATCTTTATCCACTAATTTATTAATTAATTAGGTAATATTCCGCTACCCGATAATTAATCAATTACCCACATATTTAAGAATTATCTCAAATTACTTAAAATTCTACTTATTTTTAATACACTTTATACACCATACTATCATGGTCATATGGTACCTTGTATGGTACTAATCCATAAATATCGAGTATTTTAGCTCGGGCCGTATTTTACCCCAAAAAGTCAAATTTCGACGAAATTCATTTTCTTCAATTTGCTTACCCTCTCACCATCACGAATTTACTCATCACTTGATTGAAATAGCTAAGGAAGACTGGCTCGAGGAGCTGGAAAAAGACAACTCCGTCCTTCATGATCGAGTGACTGTTCTAGAGGTCGAGAAAGCTCAACTACTTGCACGGCCGTCCTCTTCCAACACTTCTGATTTTTCCAACATACCTCGGGAGTTATATGAAGAATGAATCCATGCTGAGGTCCAATTAGATGTGTTTCGGGACTTGCATGTGGTGGGGTCTATCTCTGAGGATGCCCTTGAGGATTCTCGGGTTAAAGCTCGTGAAGCTCGAGTCACTTGTGGATATGATCCTGCTACGCCTCAGGCTGATAAGGAGGATGGGGAATAGGGTGTGGACCGACTCGAGGAGGACACTTGGTACAATACCGCTTATCCTCAGGGTAAAGGTGGCGATGGCGACGAGGGCCGAGATGGTGAGGTCGTAGAGGACCGTGATGGCGAGGGCCAATAGTCTTTTGCCTTTTGACTTTTTTGTGTATTTTGTCTTTCTCTTTGAGAGCCCTTGTAATGAACTCCACAAATTTTGTATATGGATGCTTTAAGTTGTTTTCTGCATTTTCTTCCATACCCGTTTCTTGTTTCTGCACTCGTGTACTTGTCTTTGTTGTTTGTTTGTTTACGACTTCTGCTCTTTCTATTGTCGTTATCTCTTAGTTGGTCATAGCCTTGTTGACGGCTATTTATGGGCTGTATCTGCCCTTTGTTTATATAGGTCAAGTGCTCCTCTTTATTTATATTAGGCTGATAGGTGTTGTTTGAACTTGGTTGATTTTGGTTTTTTGCCAAGTGTGGCCGAGGGACGAAAGGTGTTGCTCGAGTCGGGTCGAACCTTACCTCTTATTAAATTGCGGCCGAGGGCCGATAGGTGTTGTTCGAGCATGATCGAACTCAACCTTTTATTAAGTTATGACCGATGGCTGATAGGTGTTGTTCGAGCGTGGTCGAACCTAACCTTTTATTAAATTGCAACCGAGGGTCGATAGGTGTTGTTCGAGCATTATCGAACTTAAAATTTTATTAAGTTACGGCCAAGGGCCGATAGGTGTTGTTCGAGCATGGTCGAACTTAACCTTTTATTAAATTGCGACCGAGGGCCGATAGGTGTTGTTCGAGCATGATCGAACTTAACCTTTTATTAAATTGCGGCCAAGGGTCGACATGTGTCATTTGAGTATGGTCGAACTTAACCTTTTATTAAATTGCGGCCAAGGACTGATAGGTGTTATTCGAGCATGGTCGAATTTTACCTTTCGAAATGCGGTCGAGGGCCGATAGGTGTTGTTCGAGCTGGGCCGAACTTAACCTTAATACAAAAGAAGTTCTGATAAACATAAGTTTTTATTACTTTGACGTTGTTGCTTTTGGTTACATGATTGAGGAGATTTACAGATTTTGGGCATTGGCTGGCGTTCCAGTCCCAGTTTACCTAGTCACTTCATTGTCTGACTTGGAGAATAATGAGGAGTCGAGCAATGAAAGAGAAAAAATAGTCCCTCCCTCGCTTACTTCGACTCAAAGTGTTCCCTTTGCCGCCTCGTTAAAAACCTCCTTGAGAAAACCCTAATGGGGTAAAACTGAAGTGAGGGAAAAAGAGTACAACTTGAGGGACACTTTTTCTCTTAGAAATTGAAGTATTTGAGGTGGATGATGTCCAATTGTTTGGTAATTTCTTTCCTTTCATTGTCTCTAATTGGAATGAACCCTTGTTTGCTTTGGCTGTGATTTTGTATGAACCGTCCCAGTTTGTTCCCAGCTTACCTTCCAGTGGGTCTTTGCTCGCTTGAGTTTTGACCTTGAGTACGTAGTCCCCGACTTTGAGCGGCCGGACCTTTGCTTTCTTGTTGTAATAACGTTCTGCTTGCTGCTTTTGGGCGACCATCCTTATATACGCCTTATCTCTTCGTTCATCAATTTCATCGAGTTCCTGCCTTCTACTCTCATCATTACTAGTAGCGCTTTTGTGGGAGTATCTTAGGCTGGGATCTCTGACTGCGACTAGTATAACTGCTTCGGTCCAATTTACCAA
The DNA here is from genome assembly GCF_001879085.1 of Nicotiana attenuata. Classification (NCBI taxonomy): domain Eukaryota; kingdom Viridiplantae; phylum Streptophyta; class Magnoliopsida; order Solanales; family Solanaceae; genus Nicotiana; species Nicotiana attenuata. Next base: position 126,301 of record NW_017673110.1, read on the forward strand.
AGAGTAGAGTGTCTCTCCCGTGCTTGTCTTCGGGGTAGTTCTATACGCCCATAATACTTCTGGCAGTATCTCCGACCACAGTCCCTTGGCGTCTTTGAGTTTTTTCTTCATGATGTTTAATATGGAATTGTTGGAGGACTCTCCTTATCCGTTAACAGCTGGGTGATACGGGGTCGATAGTATCCTCCTGATATACCATTTCTCGAAGAATTCAGCAGTTTTCTTTCTTGTGAATTGGGGTTCGTTGTCGCAGCCGATCTCCTTAGGTAGGCGAATCAGCAGATTATATTCCTCCATATAAAGGTGATTACCTCTTGTTCCCATATTTGGGTGAATGCTCATTCTGTCACCCATTTAGAGAAATCGTCAGCTAAAACTAAAAGGAATTGTACATTACCTCGCCCTGCTGGGTGGGGGCCCATGATATCCATTTCCCATTTGATGAAGGGCCACAGAGAGGCGACTGAGTGGAGGTGTTCGCCTGCTTGGGTGAATCATTGGGGCGTACTTCGGGCATTGTTCGCATTTTTTCGTAAATTTTGTGGCGTCCTTCTTCATGGTGGGTGTCACACCTCCTTTTTACCACCCCGAGAGGGGATATAAGGGAGTTTTTCCAATTAAAGTGACATAAATCAAAATGGAATTATTTTATTTATTTCAGAGTCGCCACTTGGAATTGTTTATTTGGTGTCCCAAGTCACCGGTTTATTTTAAATCCCAAATCGAGGAGAATTTTGACTTTATTTAAAAGTCTGCGAAACCATAAATTCTAAGTAAGGAATTCTGTTAACCCGGAAGAAGGTGTTAGGCATTCTCAGGTTCCGTGGTTCGAGCACGGTCGCTTAACTATTAATATTGGCCTAATTATCGGATTTACTACATGTTTTAAACCTAGTGTGCATTTTTAACTTTATAACCGCTTTTAATTAATTTAATCGCTTTTTAGGATTTATGGAATGATTTCTTGAACCAGTTACGATTGTCGTACACTTATTTGTTTGATACACATTGTGGATCGTGTCACGGGAACCGTACCCACGGTCTACAACATGTTTAATTTATTAAAGTTATTAGAAATTGTGGCCGGGTCACATAAATGTACCCCCTATGTATCACAACTGCATCACGGGAACCGTACCCGTAGCTATGATAATTTTATTATAAACGCGCCTAAAGCAGACTACGAATGTTAAAAGTGTTTTCTACACTAGTTATGAATGTTCCAAGTATTTTTCACACTAGTTTTGGTATTAATGTGAGGGCCATAGATTATGTGATTCATTTGTGGATGGCACGCCTCAGTTTATTTCCAAGGATTGTACTCAACTACTAGCAGTTCATTGGTTAAAGCCAACATTCGTCAAGTTCGCGTAGCAGAATTAGCTGAGCCTACTAAATTTCCCTTATTCGACTTCATTTTGATAGTTGAGTGGGTCTATTAAGAGATACCGACTTCTGGATCACAGCTTTAGGTTGCATTTTAAATTTTGGAGGAACCCCTTTGGGCCCTAAAGGCCGCCCAGGCCCACTTCCATTACTGCTACTTGATTGTTTCCTAGAGTCTTATGATAAGATTACCAACTAATTTTGAGGAAAATATCACTTAATGCTGACCAGCCCAAGGTATAATAGGAAGCAGCCCAATTGGGCTAAATAGCGAAAACTGGCCCAGTCGCCGATCTTAAATGACTGGGCCTAAAACGAGCTATGTACAATATCAATTGAAATCGCCTAAAATATACATTTGCCCAAGGTTGGAATCCAGTTCAATTCAATGTGACAATCAGAATACAATTCAAGTTTTGAAACTAATTACACCACACAACAATACATAAAAGAAATAAATTTATGCTATAGTTCAAAAGGTAAGCCTATAGCTGGGATCAAAATATTAAGGTTCAGTACCCAGGCCCATCCGCCTGGGCCCAAACTTGCTCAGGTGATTCCCAGATTGGGCCTTGTTGCAAGTCTGGCCCAACTCGCATTACATTCAGGCAATTCTGCGATAATGGGCTATACTATGACAAAGAACTCATGCTATTATGAACCTAAACTGTTAATCAAACATGATCAAATTCGAAATTAAAATATTCCAACAGTCCATTTACTGCTGACAGTCCATAAATTTACAACATGCTCCTAAATACAACTATGTATCTAAAGGAAAAGAAAGAAAATTTTGAAAACAAAACAAAGGGTAACATTCTTCATAACTTCTAGCCCTTCAGCTGTTACAAGCCCTTTAAACAAGCTTCAACTTGCAAGAAATCAGCTATAGAGCTGTTTCTTACAAGCCAGCATTCAATTCCAGCTCTGAGATCTCTTTGCCTTATTGCCACTCACATACAAATAGCAGAAATAAAATGTAGGTTTCAGTATTTATGGGGGATCCATTTAATAGTGTATTATCAACTAAATAGCAAAGCAAGAGGAAAGAAAGAAGAAAGACAACTTCAGCAATCAAAGTTCAGATTCAG
>NW_017673110.1:130780-149742 GCF_001879085.1 Nicotiana attenuata
TTTTGGTAAAAAGGGGAAATTGGACCGGGTGTATGAAATTGGGCTGGAGTTTGGACGTGGTTTTAACATTAATTGGGCCAATTTTAAGGATTGGCCCATTTTTCAAAGAAGCAAGACCAAAATATATTCTCCCTATTTTTCTTTTCTTTAATTAATTAAAGTCCTAAATTAAATCCTAAATTAATCTAATTTGTAAAATTAAACTAATTATCTAATTATAATATTTATAAAATTTAGTTAATCCTAAATTAATGAAGAGAAAATTACTAATCTAAAATTACAAGCTAAAATGTAAAATGAGCAATATTTTTGTGATTTTTTCATTTTAATAAAGCAATTAATCAACTAATTAAATCTAAAGTATGAACACAAAATCTAATATGCAATGCATGATATTTTTGACATTTGGGGGCATTTTTCATGATTTTAACAGAATTAAACGTGCACAAAAATGCAAACAATTAATAAAATCCTACAAAAATCCTATAAAAATGGCAAATAATTTGGAAAATCTATTTTATTTAATTTTGTAGGAGTATTTATAATAGGGCAGAAATTACATGCTCACAAATGCCCCTCTTTGCTCGGAAACACAAAGAGTTTTCGGGCAAAGATAAAATGAGCAACTACGAGCAATTTTTGCCCGTTTGAAGCTCCATGGGAAGCATTTTTTGGAAAAAGTCTGACCGAGCCTTGCTTCTGAGGTTGCCTACATATCCTTGGCTATAAAGGAATCAGGTTAGTGTAGTTCTGGAAGTTTTGGTAGCTGGGACTACCGAGAAACTGTGATTTCACTGCTATTGCTGCTGTTTCCGCTTGCTGAGCTCCTTATTACACCAAAATGAAAGATGAAAAGCTAAACTAGCTAAGCCTATCAACTACGAGTTACAAGATTCCTATCTATAAACCTTCTAAAACTTGATCTTGAGTCTTGGCTGGTTCTTCCTGTTAACTCTAATCTGAATCTTGATGCTCGTTAGCTGCAACCGCTGGTTTATTCTTCTTCAGCTTTTCGGGTCAAGGCGGGACATGTAAAGCTTGTGACTTCAATCATATCTTGAGCAGTCCGCATCTTTTCTCCGCTTCTACACTTAGAGTTCAACTTCTTTTCTTGTTTTTCTTTTCTTTTATTTGGATTGAGACTTCTTCTTTTGGTCATCTCAGACCTCGTGTCTTATGGTAAAAAACCTGTTCAGGCACCAAAACAAATAAATGAACGAAATTTTTCTGCTCCAGTTTTCACTAGGAAAATTTCGTGAGTTATTGCAACAAAAATCTAAGCTATTTCTTTATTGAAAGCAATAAAATCAGGATTGTGTATCCTTGAGAAAAAAAGATTAGGGAGTGGAGACCCTATATCTAAAATGAAATCAAATGGGGATCGGAGGCCCTAAGTTGGAAAGATTACCAGGTTATGCTGGCATCAACTAGGGAGTGGGACCCTATGTTGGAAAAGATTACCAGGTTATGCTGGAAAAATCATCGGGTTATGCCGAAAAGGTCCTCGGGTTATGCCGGAAAAGTCATCGGGTTATGCCGGAAAGGTCCTCGGGTTATGCCGGGAAAGTCATCGGGTTATGCCGGAAAGGTCCTCGGGTTATGCCGGGAAAGTCATCGGGTTATGCCGGAAAGATCCTCGGGTTATGCCGGGAAAGTCATCAGGTTATGCCGGAAAGGTTCTCGGGTTATGCCGGGAAAGTCGTCGGGTTATGCCAGAAAGGTCCTCGGGTTATGCCGGGAAAGTCATCGGGTTATGTTGGAAGGGTCCTCGGGTTATGCCGGGAAGGTCATCGGGTTATGCTGGAAAGGTCCTCGGGTTATGCCGGAAAAGTCATCGGGTTATGCCGGAAAGGTCCTCGGGTTATGCCGGGAAAGTCATCGGGTTATGCCGGAAAGGTCCTCGAGTTATGCCGGAAAAGTCATCAGGTTATGCCGGAAGGGTCCTCGGGTTATGCCGGGAAAGTCATCGGGTTGTGCCGGAAAGGTCCTCGGGTTAGGACGGGATCAACTAGGGGGTGGGACCCCATGTTGGAAAGGTTACCAGGTTATGCTGGCATCGACTAGGGAATGGGACCCTATGTTGGAAAAAATATAGCTAGAGATTGGAGACCCTATGCTACCATGGTTTTGAATTTTTCTTCTTCTTTCTTTTCATTTCACTTTTCATTTTATTTAGGAGAATGCATAAAGAGTTTGAAGGGGACATCGCTTTTTCGGGTTAACTTTTGCTGCAGACCTGTTTTGGTCTCTGCGTACTTTGCTTTTATCGCACTTGCTCCTTGTAAAGTTGTTTTGGATTGTTCCTATTTACCTGTTTTCAAATCAAAGAACATTTTGTCAGTTTGAAACGGTGGTTGATTTTGTGGCCTTGATTGTTTTAATCACTTGATGTTGGCCCAGCTCTTTCAATAAAAATCTCCATCGCTCGCTGGCTTTCTGGAAATTGGTTTCATTTCTACACCCGGTAATCTTGACTTTTCCCAAATTTCCCAAGATGACTAACCCGTGTGGGGCTTGTCCTTTTTCCATCTCATTTTGCTTTATGGGCACTTGACTTTGATTTCTTTTCTTTTCAAGAGTTTTTGGCTCTGGAGCGTCGGCCATCATGGCCAGTCGAGGTCGACTTGATGCACCTGCTGAGGCTGGGTGCTTTCTTGAATATTAGCTTTTTGTCAAACAAAACCATGTAAAACCAATCTTGCCACCTTTTCTTTGTATTAGTTTTGGAGGAGAATTAGACCGAAAGGGATTCAAAGAAAAGTAAACAACGGACAGGATAATGAATTTGACGAGAAGCGTCCCTTTCGGGGAAAGGACAGAAGGACTTATCTGGAGTGCATGCAGACATCAATAGACATGACATGCTTCTTGGACTGGATACCCGATCTGTGCAAACCATCCAACTCTTATTACCCATCATAACCCATGCCTCGAAACCGAGAAACCTTGCCAGGACTCTATCAGTACCGATGGTTGTAAGTGATCTCTTTTTCGATCAGTGGCGCCCTTTGCGGGTTTTCACCAACTGACCTCTCTCGTTTCTCTTCTCACCGTCGCCTTATAGTGCTCTTTGCTAGTTTTCACTAACAAGACTCTCTCATTTTCAATTTCTCTGCTTACCATCGCCTTATGGTGCCCGTGTGGGTTTTCACCAATAAGACTCTCTCATTTGATTGTATCAGATCCAAGTAACCATATTCTCCAATTTTGAACATCTTTACCGATTGATCGGAAGGACTTGAACAGGATTTGGGGTAAAAAGAGTTTGGATTGAATTACAACTTTGGAACCTTTCATGCGAACTATCGCCGAACCATTATAATTTCGCCCCAGTTTCACTTTTGGGGAAATGTGGATTTTTGTTTTGGTGTGACTGAACCCTAGAGAGAGAGGCTGCCTACGTATCCTTTTGGAATCAAGTCGAACGTAGTTCAGGAAACTTTGTTTTACTTTATTTTTATTTTTGTTGTTTTGTTTTGTTTTCTTCTTCTTTTTTTTACAACATTTTCGGGTTCCAAAGAGGGTAATCAAAGAAAGATAACCGGCTCAAAGGGTTGGCAAAGGCAATGTCTGGGTAGCGAGAATGAAAGCCTTTGTCATTCCAATCGAAGAATATCTGTACCGCAGAAGGGTTAAACGTAATAACTTTTGACCGCGTCCGCATTGACAGCTGTTTCGGGGTCATTTCCTTCGATGTCTCCCAAGTACAATGCCCCTTTTGGCAACAAATTTCTATTNTCCATTCTATCTGATCTGCAGTTATGGAGCGAAGGCAGGATATCCAATCTACGACCCCTTCTGGCATCTCGAACCCATTGACCCTTGTACCAAACTGCTCTATGCAGCTTTTCCCTGTAGATCCGTAGTTTATGTACTGAGGACGATGACACAGATGCTCAATCATCCACATTTGCAGTAACAAATTGCACCCTTCGAAAAAATCTACTCCGGCTTTGCAAGCTGTGAGAGCTCGGAATATTTCTGATACTATCATAGGTGCGAGGGTGCTCTTGGCATTGGTAATCAAAATATTGACGACTCCGGCTACCCATAAATCAATATTCCCGTCCTTCCTGGGAAACACTAGAAGACCTAAGAATGCCACCATGAAAGCGAAGCATCTATGCTCTTCCCACTTTGGTCGGTTCCCTTTACTACAGATTCTGCTCTCCTGGTTTTCAAACCCCCTTATATGTCCATATCGCTGATATATGAAGTTAAAGTCGAAAACCCACCCGCCAAATCTGCATACTGGACCTGCCTGCTTATTTTTAGTAAGTCTAGAAACTTGTGAGGAGTGACGGCCCTTGGAGCGACCAAGTATTTATGTCTTAGACCCTCTGTACTCCCAGCATAACCCGCTATCTCCTCCAAAGTAGGTGTAAGTTCGAAGTCCGAGAAATGCAGAACGTTGTGAGCTGGGTCCCAAAATGTCACCAATGCTTTTATTATATCACCCCCTAGGTTTAATCTTTAATAGTCCGGTGAGTGCCCCCAGGTAATGGTTGACCATGTCTCGTCCTTGTTCACCCAAATCTTCCCACCACATGTGAAGTGCCAATGTGATCTTAGTCTTAACCTTCATCGGTAAATTTTGACTCGTGCTCATTCTGCACATTTAGATTAGGGTGACCAGTTTATAATAGAGCGAGTTTTATTCAAAAACTGATAAAAGGTTCATTTTTGCAAAAAATTCAAATAAATCAAGGCTATTTTTTTGCAAATACGGCTCTTCAACACTTCGAAAGGGAAGATTTTAGGGTTGTGCTTGCTAGGTGGTCAAAAACTGACAAAGAACTCGTCGGTGGCTATTCTTGCAAAAACGGCCTTCCGCCGTCCCATTGGGACATTCAGCTATTTAGACAAAAACGACATCACCCACTTTATTTACGACAAAGTGACGACATTTCATGTTTTTGGGTTATTTTTGCAAAAATGGGATTGGATCCGATGAGGGTTGCCTACGTATCCCACAACCGGCGAGAATCAAACCTGCGTAGTTCGGGGAGTTTTGATGCAATAGAAAACATGAAGTACTTTGAAACAATTTTCCCTTTTTTCTTTTTTTCTTTTCTCCCTTTTTTTTTTAAAATTTCGGCAGAGTTTCGGTATATTTTGGACACCAGATTTTTCAAAGGCGGGTAATTATCTCTCTCATACCTCAATTTGATTTTTTCCCCAATTTTTCTCCCTATTCTAGAAATCGATCAACATGCAAACCGAAGCAAATAATTGTACAAGTAGCACGTAAAAATGCATCAGGATGGTCTTTTGATTTTTGGGTACACCTGTCCTAGACGGACCCAACCCCTATGTTGAGTCCCCAAAGTCAAATGCACATGATGCAAACAAGCGTTCCTACTAGGGATCCAGCATGAGACTGTGTTATTCTAGGTTTAAAACCTGGGTGTATTGTTCTAGACCTGGCTTACCCTGCGGACAACTCGAGCCAGGGGGGGCTACGTACCGGGAACCAAAAGGCCATCTGGCTTTGTAACTGATCCGATCCTCGTTCTAAATTAGGGTATCACACTAACAGAAAAGAAGCCACGCCAGCGTGCACTTCCCAGAAGATTAGAAGAGAGGGGTTTCGCAACAATTTATATACAGTTCAAATAATATCAAAGCGGTAAAAAATGACATTTAGCACATTAGGCCCAAACATGTAATAAAAATCAGATAATAAATAAAAGCCAATTATAAAAGTTATTCTAAGCTCGAATTCTTGAACCCTGGACCGGAAGTTTGGGTCTCCAGTCCCCAGCGGAGTCGCCAGAGCTGTCACACCTCATTTTTACCACCCCGAGAGGGAATATAAGGGAGTTTTTCCAATTAAAGTGACATAAATCAAAAATGGATTAATTTATTTATTTCAGAGTCGCCACTTGGAATAGTTTATTTGGTGTCCCAAGTCACCGGTTTATTTTAAATCCCAAATCGAGGAGAATTTTGACTTTATTTAAAAGTCTGCGAAACCAGAAATTCTAAGTAAGGAATTCTGTTAACCCGGGAGAAGGTGTTAGGCATTCCCGGGTTTCGTGGTTCGAGCACGGTCTTTTAACTATTAATATTGGCCTAATTATCGTATTTACTATATGTTTTAAACCTAGGGTGAATTTTTAACTTTATAACCGCTTATAATTAATTTAGCCGCTTTTTAGGATTTATGGAATGATTTCTTGAACAAGTTACGATTGTCGTACACTTATTTGTTTGATACACATTGTGAATCGTGTCACGGGAACCGTACCCACGGTCTACAAAATGTTTAATTTATTAAAGTTATTAGAAGTTGTGGCCAGGTCACATAAATGTACCCCCGGATTTGGAAATTATGTATCACAACTACGTCACGGGAACCGTACCCGTAGCTATGATAATTTTATTATAAACGCGCCTAAAGCAAACTACGAATGTTCAAAGTGTTTTCTACACTAGTTATGAATGTTCCAAGTATTTTTTACAGTAGTTTTGGTATTAATGTGAGGGCCATAGATTATGGGATTCATTTGTGGATGGCACGCCTCAATTTATTTTCAAGGATTGTACTCAACTACTAGCAGTTCATTGGTTAAAGCCGACATTCCTCAAGTTCGCGTAGCAGAATTAGCTGAGCCTACTAAATTTCCCTTATTCGACTTCATTTTGATAGTTGAGTGGGTCTATTAAGAGATACCGACTTCTGGATCACAGCTTTAGGTTGCATTTTAAATTTTGGAGGAACCCCTTTGGGCCCTAAAGGCCGCCCAGGCCCACTTCCATTACTGCTACTTGATTGTTTCCTAGAGTCTTATGATAAGATTACCAACTAATTTTGAGGAAAATATCACTTAATGCTGACCAGCCCAAGGTATAATAGGAAGCAGCCCAATTGGGCTAAATAGCGAAAACTGGCCCAGTCGCCGATCTTAAATGACTGGGCCTAAAACGAGCTATGTACAATATCAATTGAAATCGCCTAAAATATACATTTGCCCAAGGTTGGAATCCAGTTCAATTCAATGTGACAATCAGAATACAATGTGACAATCAGAATACAATTCAAGTTTTGAAACTAATTACACCACACATGACTTACAATACATAAAAGAAATAAATTTATGCTATAGTTCAAAAGGTAAGCCTATAGCTGGGATCAAAATATTAAGGTTCAGTACCCAGGCCCATCCGCCTGGGCCCAAACTTGCTCAGGTGATTCCCAGATTGGGCCTTGTTGCAAGTCTGGCCCAACTCGCATTACATTCGTGCAATTCTGCGATAATGGGCTATGCTATGACAAAGAACTCATGCTATTATGAGCCTAAACTATTAATCAAGCATGATCTAACTCGAAATTGAAATATTCCAACAGTCCATTTACTGGTGACAGTCCTTAAATTTACAACATGCTCCTAAATGCAACTATGTATCTAAAGGAAAAGAAGGAATTTTTTTTAAAAAAAACAAAGGGCAACATTCTTCATAACTTCTAGCCCTTCAGCTGTTACAAGCCCATTAAACAAGCTTCAACTTGCAAGAAATCAGCTATAGAGATGTTTCTTACAAGCCAGCATTCAATTCCAGCTCTGAGGTCTCTTTGCCTTATTGCCACTCACATACAAATAGCAGAAATAAAATGTAGGTTTCAGTATTTATGGGGGATCCATTTAATAGTGTATTATCAACTAAATAGCAAAGCAAGAGGAAAGAAAGAAGAAAGACAACTTCAGCAATCAAAGTTCAGATTCAGTATAAGGTCTTGACTAAAAAAAAAACTTCAAACTTAGCCATTTTTCAAAGAGGGGGTTACAAGCGTCAGTAAACCAAACAAAAGGGGTCATGCTAGTTCATTTCCACATTTAAGCTCACACAGTAAATTTACTATATCTATAACAAATTAATCAACTATTATATGAAAGAATACTCATTCATTACACATAACTTGCAACTTATCGATATTATATCATTCCAAACATGCAGTACATCAAGAAAGGTAAAATCAGTACCTTAACAACAGCAAAAACCAGCAGTAAACAGATGAAATATAGACTGAAACTTTAAAGAAGGAGCAGCAAACAAAACCCAAACAACAGCAGTTAGGAATCAACCCAGAAAACCAAGCCAGCCCTCAAACTTCTCAGAAATCAAAGTATTTGAGAAATCAGCCTAAAAATCTAATTAGGAAAATTGATGCTTTTTCCAGAAAATTTTAAGGATTTTTCCTTTGTATTCTGAAAATTTTCTGGTGCAGTTATGCTAATGAAAAATGTCTCTGCGGAATGAGGGAATAACTTTCCTTTTATAGGGTATGCCTAAAAGAGCATCAAAATGGCATATTCTAACCTAAATTCCCTAAGAGTCAGATAGTACAACAGATTTTGACAGTTGTGTGTCCTTTTCCCCACCCAATTTCAGCATTTACATGCCAAGAATAGGGCAACTGTCCAAAATGCTAGAACCTTCTGATATTTACCTTATGCAAAAATCCAGTTTTACCCCTTCAATTACTAAATATTTCAGTTCTAACAGTCCTGACCTAATTTTGATTCTAGAAATCCCTTTAGGACTTTCTAGAACCAGCTAGATGATTAGGGTTTCTTAAGCTTGTTTCAATTTGTTGCCTTGGGGTATTTACCCCTTATTTCTAAAATTAACCTAAAGTCTAGGTTTCAGTTCTAACCATTTAAACCTAATTGACAAGTTTTATCTAACTATCCCTAAACAAACATTGCATTTAAACTTGTAACCAAACAACTAAACAAAAACCAGAATGCTTATGCAAAGAAAATATATAAATCAACGTAATTAGTTTTAATTAAACAGATTAATCAACTAAGGCTAAGGTTTCTAAAGCTAATCAGAAACATGTCCGATAGATTGTTAACTAACCTTTGGGACTTGAGTAAAACCATTCTAATCAACTTAAACAAACACTGGACATAAACACATAAACACATGAGAGAAATAACCAGAAACATGGAGAAGAAAAGAACAGTCATGCAGTTTATAAAAATCTAAAAATTAACCCTTATTAATCTAAATTTGATGCGAGATTAAGCTTCAAATAGTCATAACTTTCAGCATGCTTAAATTAACATCAACAAATGGAACGAACAGACAATACTAAAAAAAAGGAATACATTGTCATTACCTAAATAATGCAGGCTAAAAGAAAGAGAAGAAATGAACATGAACGACGATAGAAGATAGCATAAAAGAAAAAATGGAAAAGAAATTACCTAGGGCTCGTTTTGGAGTGGACCAGCTATAAATTTGACCATATTTAACGGGGTAAAATTGGACTTGGTCGATCATTAATCAACTGTTCTTAACAAGAGCAGTTGACTAACTAATGGAAGTCTTAGGTTCAAATAACCCAGAAACTGACCGAAAAATCAAAAGGGGAAAAGTTTAGGGTTTTGTGGATCTATGATTCGAGGGGTCCTGGATTTGTTTGAATGGAATGGTTATGAGATATGGAAAAAGTAGGAGAGGTTGATTGTCTGGTGTTAATTTGGTGTAGTTTGGAGGTGGTCCGCCGCCGCAGGGCGATTTCCGGGCAGCGGAATACGGCGGAGACGGCGTGGGGTTTTAAGGCGGCTAGGGTTAGTCTCTGAGAGAGAGAAGATATAATGGGGGGGGGGGTGTTTTGGGGTTAGGTATGTCTTCGGACAGTTTTATGTAAATGAGGTATTAAGTGCTGAGCCGTTGGATCAAAAGAATCCAACGGCTATGATGAAAGAACGTGGAAACGGGGTCATTTTGGTAAAAAGGGGAAATTGGACCGGGTGTATGAAATTGGGCTGGAGTTTGGACGTGGTTTTAACATTAATTGGGCCAATTTTAAGGATTGGCCCATTTTTCAAAGAAGCAAGACCAAAATATATTCTCNTATATATATTGTTATGCCCCGCCGTAGCCTCGTCACTACTTCATCGAGGTTAGGCTCGGCACTTACCAGTACATGGGGTCGGTTGTACTGATACTGCACTCTGCACTTCTTGTGCTAATTTTGGAGCTAGTGGCTGATCGCGAGGTTGGTTACTTTTGCTGTTTCACGGAGACCCAAGGTAGTCCTGCAGGTGCCCGCAGGCCCTGGCGTCCCCTTCTATTTTATTTCATTTTCTAATTTATCTATTTTCGAGACAGATGTAAACTTTTCGTTCAGACCTTTATTTGTAGTAATCTTAGACGGTTCGTGAGTTGTGACAGCAGTTCTGGGTGAATTTACTTTGCTTTTCATTACTGTGTAAAGTTAAGCTTTTCAATTATTTCCTTCAGCATTTGTTTCACTGGTTTATTTTGTTAAGTCTTAAATATTTGAAAGATAAAGGAAAAAGGTAGGATATTCTGAAACGTTGGCTTGCCTAGCGAGTACAATGTTAGGCACCATCACGGTCCCGGCGGTGGAAAATTCGATCGTGACAACAATACTATATGATATAATATGAAATGATACATAACAACCATCCAAACAAGCTGTAAGGCTTTAAGTCTTTTCCTTTTCTTTTTGGTCTTTCAACAGATCATTCTATGGGCTTTAGGCCCAAATCTTAGGTGTCTTGCTTCCCCCCTTTTTTTGACAAGTATTTAATAATACTCATTTTAATAATTAATAAATCATTAATATTCCCTATTTGTATATCCAATTATTTATAAATAGAGAAGTAACTCAAAAGTCAATCACAAAGGTTTAAGTCCGTAATAGAAGTATAAATTTCTTTTTTCATGCACTCAATACAAGAAAAAAATATCAAATTTCATATTGAGTATGTCTTGAAATTTTTATAGATTTAAAAAATATTATAACTTACTTATGGGCTGACATAACTGTTAATTTCTCCATAAAAAATCCCTCAATCGGTCAATCCTAGGCACAATTGTGGTAAGCAAACTATAATTCTTTGACTGGAACCTTTTTTTTTTGTTTTTTTGTTTTTTTCATGTGAGGGACTTGGAATTCAACATGAGTGCAAATGTTTCTTTCAAACCTTAATACAAAACCTAGTTGTCACTCTAGGACTATCTTGTCAACTCCCGTGAGGCCATCAGAGCATACTAAGGTTGGGTACCGATCGATTTGATTCGGTTCGATTGTAATATTATCGCTTCGACATATCGGTTATCGGTTTATAAATATGCTAAATCAATAACTGAACCGATAAAGTATCGGTTAGTTGGTTATTGATCGTTATTTGCTTACTCGATAAGATAACTCAATCCAGAGGGAAGAAGTGTAATATGTAATGCTGCACTAATTATCAATTAGTGAAAAATAGACATCTAATCTTACAAACTATCTCAATTCTTAAAGTCAACAAAAGGAATAAGTTAATAGAAGTAACTATATATTATATTCAACAATCTAATCTTACTAATTAGTAGCTAGCGGGCAGATATAATTCACATGAAAAGGGTAAAACTCTAATCTTATAAATGCTAAAGAATCATTTTCAACAAAAAAAAAAATTAGAAAAATTAAAAGTCTGAACAATTAATTCTTTAAGGTTTAAAACTAAAAATCTAAATTGAAGAATGAAGATGAGAAATTCAGAAAAGTTTAGCTTACCCTAAGGAGTAAGGTCTGAAGATGAAGAGTGACGAGAGAATGAGAGAATGAAGTTCTAAGGTGGCTTTATACACCGAAGGCTAAAATTGTACTTGGATAAAATTTGTTGGGTTATTAGTTAAACTCTTAATAAAATTGGGCAAATCGAGATCCGAATCGATAATCCAATAACCAAAAAATACTAAATCGTTACCAAACCATTAAACCAATAGCACGTACCGATAACCTAATAGCATTTTTTTCGGTTCTGACAATCAATTTTACCCGATATATGCCCAGCTCTAGAACATATACTGTTTGGCAATCAAAACTAAATTAAAGCTCAACTAAATTATAAAATTTGGGTTGAAATTTATCTTTTGATAATTCATCAAAATGTCCAATGGTGATAAGTCCAACGCATCGAGAGTGATCCGTGTGATCTAGCTAGATCCATAAAATGAATTTACAATATAACAATAACAAATAATTCTAGATCGAGGAGAACATTTTCTATTTTTCCCAAGAAACCAAAAGGCTTACAAAACACTTTATGACATGTGAGGGAAGTGTAGAAGGAGTGGAATAAGCTTTGGAACAGTGAACATGGAAACACTACTGCTAAACTAATCAACGTGCAAATGTGTTGAGTGAAGAAATTGAAGAGAAATTCTACGTGCAGGCACGCTATTTTTCAAGTGACTATTTTTGCTGTCAAATAGTTATGGGTTTCAAATGCTATTTCTGCCCTGTATCGAAAGTTATGGATTTAGTTGAACATGTCACGTATACTACACACGCCCTTGAATACCACACTTTAGCGTATAGGATTTGAACTTATGACATACGGCTAAGTACCCCACATCACATGTTACGCTCTTTTGCATTTTTTTGTTTTTATTATTTTAATTTTGAGATGCAAAATCAAAAATACAGTAAGAAACATTCAAAATTAACAAAGCAACATTTGCATATAATCACGAAACTAGCTTTATGCTTATTATATATAGTTTTATTTTGCTATATGCATGGTTAGATAGGGCTCCGAGTGAATACAATTGCAACAATATTTGCATATGCTAAAATGATGCTTACCGATTCGTTTCTAACCAAAATAATATACCGACAGGTCAACTAACATGTTCAGATCATTAGCTACAAAATATTAAATAAATCTGTATAGAAAACGTTAAAATAAGGGTAGAGCACATGATTGTCAAGAGTGCTATGGACTGATGACATTATTGTTTACTTATGACCTGTACTACTATAGTGCCACTTTTATTTCAGATCTCATAGTTCTCACTTTATTCTAATTTTTAAAGAAGGGATTAAGAAATGCATGACAGTACTACGAAGGTCCTAGGATATGCTTTTCAAACAGTAATGGAATCTTCTTATCCCTTTCCCTTCTGTTCCCTCCCTCATGACTCTGCACTTCTCGTATCCTTGTCATGTTTAGAAATAGATATTATTCCTCCTAAATAAAATTAACTTGATTATTAGACATGATTGTGATGCAAATAGTTATTTTGAATTCTACTAATCGAACTCCAAAGCGATTACCAAATAGTGCGGGAAGCCGGATAAAAAAATTGAAGGACCTAAAAATAAATAAAAAGGACTCCGTATCAGATCAACTTTCAATGAAACTTGAAACTTGAAAGTATGACCGAGTCTACCTTCTACTTTTCTTTCCTGACTTTCATCTTTCATCTAGGTGGAGAAAGTTGTAAAGTTGTGACCAGATTCTCAACACCTATTCTTGGCTTCCACTTCTTTTTTCCAACTTTTTCTGTTTCACTTCACTCTCTTAAAAAGAAATTTCTTTTTCAGTTTCAAATAGTCTGAAAGAAAGATAGAGTGATATGTGAAATTTTTCTCCAATTGTATTCACTGTACACAACCCTATTTATATAAGTATTTCTGCATCTAAAATAAATGAAAATGAAAAATAAAAGAATATTCCTATACACTTGTACTATTTATATTACGTACATGCATAACCTCCTAACAATTTTTATTCTCCTACATGTGCTCATCATGTGTAGGAAGCTTCTATTATTTACCAATTCAGCAAAAACAAACGGCTGAGATCTATTCTTCATCAATTAATCTTGTGCTGTGTGATGCTGACCCGTGTAGGAATTTACCTACACATTTAGAGACATAAGGGTGAGGACGTTACATAGTAATGTCCGAAGTCTCTAAGTCGAACCCAGGCTTCCACACTTCGACTTCTTCGCCCTTTCTTCTTCTTCTTCTTCATCCTTCTTCTGTAAATCATCCTTCTTCTGCAACATCCCCCCTCATGTTGGAGGAGGAAGAATGGACCCCCAACTTGGTCAAAATGTGGCGGTGGGAAGCCCCAGATAAGGGTTTTGTGAATAGATTTGCTTGCTGATGCTCCGATGGAAGAAAAGAGAGGGAGATTAGCCCAGAAAGGAACTGCTGACGGACGAAATAGCAGTCCAGCTCGACGTTCTTAGTCCGTTCATGGAAAACAGGGTTGCGAGCAATGTGAATGGTGGTTTGGCTATCTGAGTGAACAAGCACTGGTAAAGTGGGGGGTGCTGATAGATCGGCAAGCAAACGGACCAACCAAGTGATTTCTGCAGTCACCCTCCTCACAGACCTGTATTCTGCTTCTGCTGAGGATAAAGAAATGGAGATTTGCTTCTTCGATTTCCAAGAGATTGGAGCACCACCAAGAGTGATAAAGAATCTGCTTACTGAACGATAGGAATCTCTACACGCCGCCCAATCGACATCACAAAAGGCAATCAAATCAAAAGAAGGATCAGCAGATAGGAAGATCCCTTAAGGAAGGATCTGTTCTCAAATATCTCACGACACGCAAAGCCGCTGAAAAATGTGAAGAACATGGTCTTTGCATGTACTGACTTAAACACAAAACAGCGAAACAAAGGCCTAGTCTGTGTTTGTAAGGTAGTTTAATTTACCAACTAAATGTCGATAAATAGTTGGATCCTCTAATGGTGTCCCTGGGTCTGCCTATAGTTTGCAGTATGGACGCAGAGGATAAGACACTACTGCTCCAGAGCAATCAAACTCTTGCAGCAATTCTGAGGTAAATTGTCTTTGACTGATGATGAAACCCTGCGTTTCCCTTAAAATTTCCATCCCCAAAAAATAGTGTATATCACCTAAATTCTTGACTTTGAATTCTGTGTTGAGAAAAGTACAAATGTGATAAATTTCCTTCGTGTCATTGCCTGTAAGAAGTATATCATCTACATAAACCGCTAAAATGGAAATTAGGCCATCTTTCTATTATAAAACAGGGAATAGTCATTAAGGGAACTGGAGTAGCCTTTGAAACTCAGAGCTCCGGCAAGCCTAGAATAACATTGTCGTGATGCTTGCTTCAAACCATAGAGAGCATTCCTTAATAAACAGACTTGATTAGGCTTAGGAGGAAGAAGTCCCGCAGGAAATCTCATGTACACTTCTTCTTGTAAGTCCCCATGTAAGAAAGCATTGTTAACATCTAATTGAGAGACTTTCCAACCTTTCTTTATTGCCACTGTTAAAAGACATCGGATGATAGTCATNTTCACTACTGGTGAAAATGTTTCAAAATAGTCTATGTCTTCCCTTTTGTACACGGGCGAGATCGGGAGGCGCGATTTCGCGATCATTGCATCTCTCCCTTAGCCTAGAAAAGGACCCAAAGATCCGGGAACACAACTCGAGGCTTCGACCTCGAAGGCTTTTCACACTCGACCTTGACGCAGCATGAGTCTATGGTTATCGAAGGTAAGCGGGAGGTTCCCTAGGCATGTGGTCCAAACTGACATCACCTGCAAGAGTAGTACCAGTCTGATCTAGATTACTAGGTAGCTGTGCCAGCTACCTTACTTTGTAATAAATGCTTTTGTGTTACATTTGGCTTCTCCCTCATATGTAAAGGGGAACCTTTTCATCTATAGGCCATCTGATACTCAATATTCAATAGAAGAACATTCTCTTTGCTCTCTAACACATTCTCTTGAACTCATTACTTCCATTTATTGCTTATATTCATCGTGTTCTATTTATTGTTGGAGGCCCTCTCGCGGTCATTGCATCTCTCCCTTAGCCTGGAAAAGGCCCCGAAGATCCGGGAACACAGCTCGAGGCTTCGACCTCGAAGGCTTTTCACACTCGACCTCGACGCAGCATGAGTCTATGGTTATTGAAGGTAAGCGGGAGGTTCCCTAGGCATGTGGTCCGAACTGACATCACCTGCAAGAGTAGTACAAGTCTGATCTAGATTACTAGGTAGTTGTGCCAGCTACCTTACTTTGTAAGAAATGCTTTTGTGCTATGTTTGGGTTCTCCCTCATATATAAAGGGAAAACTTGTCATCTATAGGCCATCTGATACTCAATATTCAATAGAAGAACATTCTCTCTGCTCTCTAACACATTCTTTTGATCTCATTACTTCCATTTATTGCTTATATTCATTGTGTTCTATTTATTGTTCTTCATTTATTGCTTATCATTGATCATAAAGAGCCATCGGTGTAGCTCTCATAAAGTGTTAGCCCCTCCGTCGACTGCCCACGGCAGGGTATAAGGCTCGACCTCGAGGCCCGAATAAGCGAGCTCGAGGCCCCGCTCATCAGCCTATTGGTTTGGTTATCACCTTGTTTTCAAAGCTCCTATCTCATTTTCTAATCTCTTACTTTACATCTATTGCCTAAATAACTAGCATAAAAATAGATCACGTATTTTTAGAACCACAAAATCAAATCTAATTGTAATTACCATTTTCACGGTAAACACCTTTGAATGTCCCCCCTCACTACTAACCTTGCTTTTAATCTTTTCACTGTTCCATCTGAATTGTGTTTCACTTTATACACCCATTTGCAAGGCAAGGCTCTCTTTCCATGTGGCAAGTCTAAAATATCCCAAGTGTGGTTAAGTTCAAGTGCCTCAATTTCTGCTAGCTTTCCTCCAACCTTGATGTGTAGATGTTTGAGCATAAGTATTTGGTTCTGAAATAGTAGACAATGTTTGAAGAACCTTTTGGTTGTTGAGTGAAAGAGCACCAAAAGAAAACACACTAGGCTTGGAGGGTTGAATGAAACAAAAAGAGGTAAGGTCATAAAGAATGATAGTGTTGCATACATAGTCATTCAAATATATAGGCTTCTAAATAATCCTTTCTGACTTTCTGATTGGAGAAGGTGGAGTGGGAATAGGACTCTTAGACAAACTTGGGACTGCAGAAGGAAAGGGAGACTGTCTATCAGTACAGAATCGAATAACACTAGTGTGTGAATTGGTGCTAGGCATAGTGATAGGAGTAGCAGGGGAGTCGGAGTGATTTGTGTTGGCTGAGTGAAAATAGTAGGTGGTTCTGTGGTGGAATCAATAGGCACAATGTCAGTTGAATCTGCTTGGCTTGCAGGGGCAGGATAGAAAGGAAAATCAGATGGTGAGACTGATGTGATGTGTCACACCTCCTTTTTCGCTTACTACACCTGTTGAAAGGTATAATAAAGGAGTTTTTCCAATCAAAGGACAATCGAACCGGGATTCGTTTATTAAGAAGTTCAGAGTCGCCACTTGGGAGATTTATGGTGTCCCAAGTCACCGGTTTGAATCTCGAATCGAGGAAAAGGTTTGACTCTGTTTAACAGTCGCGAACAAGAAATTCGGGTAAGGAATTCTGTTAACCCGGGAGAAGGTGTTAGGCATTCCCGAGTTCCGTGGTTCTAGCACGGTCGCTCAACTGCTATATTTGGCTAAATTATCTGATTTTAATACATGTTATCCTATTGTAATTTTAGAATTGCTTAACCGCTTTTAATTAGTTTTTATGAAGGTGAACGTCGTTTAAGAGCGTATTTTTGGATCACGTCACATGAAATGCACCCGGATCCTTGACACCTCTTATTCAACGTTTTGGGATTTGGATTTGGGTCACATGAAATGCACACCCGTAGTTATGAAGGTAATATTATTAAAATGCGCGCCTAAAGTGTCTAGCGTCTTATTATCTTTGCGGGAGGCCGTGAAAATTCGCTAAACGGCACGTCCCAAATTCTAAGTGTTTTAATATAAATTTTAAAAGAGAGGCCACGCAATTTATGAGTTTTGTTTGGCGTGGCGTGCCTCGTTTTATTTAAAGGCCACCCTAAAGAGACTATTGTTTTTCTATTAAGCTTTATCTCTAGAAAACCTAATTAATTAACACTATTAAAGTTATCGAGATATTCAAATAAATGCGGCCACCAAGGTCAAGTCCAAATCCAAACAAAAGAATCTTCATTCGAAGACTCCTCTAATTCAAATTTGCTACTTATCTTAGAAGGCCCAAATTTATGTTGCAAGACTGAACTAATCAGAATGGAATTCAGGCCCTTAGCGTTCTGGGCCTCAAATTCAACCTACGATTGAGGAGCCGCGATCAGCTCTTACAAGAGGCTGTTAGCGTTGGGCTTCGACACTAGCCCAATTTGGAGCTCCAGATGCACTGGTCCAAACTTGGACTTCTTGTTAGGTAACCCGGCCCAATATCAGGCCTAGTCTTCACAGTCCAAACAATAAGCAACAATCTAAGCGAAATCAGTGTCAGTGTGTGATTTAGGGTTTGACCATCTAATTTGGAGCCTTGAACGTTGATAAACATTAGTCCAATCCACAGATCAACTTCCTTTAAATTTCAATTTAAATGGACAAACCAACAGTGATAACCTATGTGATACATGCTTTTGATTTTTTACTATCCCCTAACACCTTATACAGAGAAACAGCATCAACTCATAAGCTTTCCAAGTCTGATTTTAAATCACAGTTACACCTTCAACCCTTAAAACATTTAAGCCTACTTGTAAGCATGGATATCAATAAGCAGAAGTGCTCCAGAAACCAACCAACTATTGAACTTCTCCAAGCATGATTTCAGACGTTAACTAACTGGAAATTTCTCAGACAAGCATTGCGTAACCATTTTACTAACAAATTAAAGTGATCCTTTTAAATTCAATACACAGGATGAAAGACTAAATTCAGATCTCAAAGACAAGAGAGAGATGACACTGAGCTAAGCCTAGAATGGATTTTAACACCCGAATCTTAAAATAAATCCCCAAATCTGTTCAAACTCCTGATGCAATTTGAACAATCATGCCCACGAGCTAGGTTCAAACCTGATAATAATGACTCTTAGTTCACACTTGCATATAAGATTCAGTATATTACAAGCCTAATACTTATTTAACACAGCTTTAAGAAGAAGATCGGAACATGTCTGGATCATTACAGTTCAGATCTACACAGTAAGTAACACATAGTAATTATATTTCAATTATTCCATCCAATCTAGCAAAGCATATGAAGTGTTAAATGCCAATTTTTAATTACATGTTCAATAACAGGAGGTTGCAAGTAAACAAGACAAAGAAAAAGAAGACAAT
>NW_017673110.1:149829-150851 GCF_001879085.1 Nicotiana attenuata
AGAATCAGTAATGTGTACCTGGGAATAAGGGAAACAAAGATGACAAAGTTCAGCAGCAGGAAAAAACAGCAACAGAACCCAGTAACATGAAACCACCAGCAAAACAGCTTGAAACCAACCGATGGAACAGTAAACAAAGCAGGAAGAAAGGAAAACTTGAGCCAGCACTTTCAAAATCCCAATTTAATCCATTTTCGACCCCAAAGAAGATCAGCAATTGTTTAAGTAACTCTAAACTTTAAGATCGCAAAATAACTCAATGAAACAGTGATTTCCTATTCAGAGTTCAGCCATTTGGTTCTTTTCTGAATTTTCCTTCTATGAATTGCTATAAAACATAAAATTGTGCAGCCTTTTCTGGATTTTCAGCTCTCTAATCTCTCAGGTCTATTTTCTGTATTTCTTAGCTCTTAAAACCTTGCCTTCTAAGGTAGAAATGGTACCTTTATAGGCAAACAATTAGGGTAACCCTGCAGATTTTGTTTTGCATTTTAGTCCCTTTTTAATTCTTGTTTTTTAGCTAGTTAGTCCCTAGAATCTTGGCTTGTTGCCCAAGTTACATGACTAACTTTCTGAATTTCCAATTAAAACCTCATCTAGAAGGTCCTAGTGATTTCCAATTCCAGTTATTAAAGATTTCCTGATTCTGAAATGCCAATGTTACCCTTTTCAATTCTGAAAATTACTAAACTAATCATCCCCTCTTACCCTGATAATTGGTCAAGAACTGACCATGCTTAATCAAAAACATCTAGCCTATTCAGCTATAACCAAATAGTCCTTTGATTAACAAAATTAAACCAGCCTATTAACTACTAAAAGAAACATAATTAAAGGCTACCAAAGGCAAATATCATTTAAACATGAATCTAATTAATCAACAATGCTTGAATTGACAGAAAAGCAATCAAAGACTTAAAACAAAACAATTCTAGAGCACTGGTTGTGAATTATTAAAAGAAGCTAGGCTTAAACTAATTTTTATAACAAAGAAATCAAACAATAAAGAAAAGAAAACTTAC